>NC_137983.1:21845700-21980700 GCF_963924665.1 Micromys minutus
ATGAAACTTCTCTGATGATGGCTGAGGAAGGAATTGGTCTATGAGTGTAGCAGAAAGTCATTAGAAGTTATAGAAGTCAGTTTGTTGTTGTTGGGTTTTTGTTTGTTTGTTTGTTTGTAAAAACCATAGTGTTTTATCCTCAGCCTTTGGGCTATTTAGTTCTTGGCCACCTAGGCCATTTCCAGTATAGGTTCCATCTTATAGGATGAGTCTTAAACCACAGCAGTTAGTTAGACCCACAAGCTCTGAGCCACCACTGCACTAGCGTAGCTTGCAGGCAGGACACCACAAAGACTGATGTGTTTGAGGCTTTACATTTCTTTTTTGGTAGTGAGAAGAATAGCTTCCTGTAACATGAACACTAGTACAGAGAATTGAACACTGTAGGTACCAGTTTAACTTCTCCATGTTCAATGAGTTGTGTAGGTGTTGGTTTCAAGGACCAGGGACCAGGTCTTGCCAACAGTTTGTAGAGAGCAACCTATATAGTCTTGACAATAGCCTTGGTTGTTTGGGGATTCTCATGACTCATTTGGATAACAATTCAGTTAGATATAACCTAGTCTCATTACTAGAAGCTTCATTTTATGACAAGAGATGTTTTGTTAGGGAACTGTTGCCCCATTAATTGGAGATTTCATCTAGGACACCTTAATACATACATATATATAACTTCTACTATAGTAGGCTTCCATACTGCCTTGAAAATGTCCCTTAATTTTAGCTGTCTTTCCCTGTGTTCCTTCTCTCATTCCTCTCTTCCCTCTTCTCTACTTGATCTCCAGTTCCAGACCTCCCTCCAATCCATCCATCACTAACCATTCTATCTCCCTTTCCTAGGGAGATCTATCTGTTCCCCGACTGGTCTCTTACTCTATACCCTGTAGCTCTATAGATTATGCCATTGCTGTCATTGGCTTAACTGTTAATAATAACATATAAGCAAAAACATATCATATTGACTTTTGGAAGTCTTGGATACCTTAGATAGTAAAATATTTTTCGAGTTCTATCTACTTGCCTGCAAATCTCATGATTTCATTATATTTGATGGCTGATTAATACTCCATTGTGTAAATGTGCCATGTTTTCTCTATCTGTTCATCTGTTGAAGGACATCTAGGCTATCTCTAATTCATGACTATTATGAATAGAAGAGCAGTAAGTACAGTTGAAGAAGTGTATTCATTCATCTCTCACATTCATTCGTTTTTTTTCCTCTAAAATCCTTCACAACCTGTAGACATGCCCGAAAGCATGGGCTCAAGTTTCTTTTCCAGTAGCAAGTTTGTTACATTTAATTTTTCACTCATGAATTATAATTTTTGTGGCTTTCTGTATTACACTAATAAAATTTGCATATTCATCATAACAGTAAATAACACAATATAAAATAATAAATATTTAATAGCTTTTCCTCAACTTTCAGAAAACAGTTGGAACAATTCAAACTGTTAAGACACTGCTTACTTAAAAACTGACTTTCGCAAAACAGAAGGTAAACATACTGCTGTAAAAATTGTTCCTAGCTCATACAGGAGGAACGGAATGAATTAACTCCTTCGGGATCTTAGTCCTCAGAAACCTTTTTTTACAACTGAAAACACCACTTGTTAAACAGGCTCCAGTTACTAAGTTATTAACAGCACAAAAGTAAAAGTGAAATATCCAGGGACTGCTTTTCCATTAGTTCTATTACTAAGGAGAGCTTTCATTGCTGAATTAAATATATTACATAGGTAGAACTGGGTATGTCCACACCGCATTGACTTACACGGAAGAAGAAAGATTGATCCTAAGTTTGAGGCCAGCCTGGACTACAAAGCTACTAAAATCCAAGATAGCAACGAGATGAAGAAATGGCTCCATTGTGTACAGTGCTGGCTTCTCTTCCAGAGGACCTAGGTTCTGCAATGACTCTCAGCCCGCTGAGGATTTCTCTCCAGAGTTTCAATGCCCCATCTTGGTGCCGTGGACATTGCGCGTACATGCACGTACATTACATATGCAGGCACACAGGATTCAGAGTCATAAAATAAAAATATGGAATTAATTTGTGATTAAAATTATAAAATTGCAAGAAGGCGCTAACAGTATTTTTGGTTTCATGTGAGCATGTTTTTATAAATTTTTAATTAGCTAAGTAGCCAATTCCAAATATTCCTTGCTCCCGGTGTGCCCATTAGGGAAAAAGTGATAGCCCTCCCGGTGTATTTCTCACGTCCTTGCATCCTGTCTAGCACTCCCATCCATGTGTCCACATTGAACCTTTGTCCTGAGAGCATGCAAGTCATCAACCTCAACCCACTGATCAAAGAAATCCAGTATGAAGAGAAGCCTTTGTTTCTCTAAAAGCTTGTAATGCGATGAGAGAATGAAAAATAACGAAGGAAAGAGGATGGTTTTAATAAGACACATCATCTGTTTCTTCCGGTTACATTAACCTTCTTGATGAGGCAAAGCACGTAAAACAGCACCTGTTTAATAGTGAAAGCCCAAGGCTAATTTCTAGTGTTAGTTACTCAGAATATCCCACTGAAATGATTAAGAAACTGATCCACAGTTGAAACTTTCCCACTAGATAACATCCAAATGAGAAAGTTGTTATTCTTTCTTTGTCTGAGCTTTTCAACTTAGGACAGGATATGAGTGTGTGTGTGTGTGTGTGTGTGTGTGTGTGTGTGTGTGTGTGTGTGTGTGTTGCCAGATAAGCCTACAATATCATTCAAAGAACAATACAGAAAAGAATGTCTATGAAAGGATAACTCTCTAGAAAATGTTTCTTCATTTTGAGGATGGATAGGTAGATAGACAGATAGATAGATAGATAGATAGATAGATAGATAGATAGATAGATAGATAGATAGATAGATAGATAGATAGATAGATAGGTAGGTAGGTAGGTACGTAGGTACGTAGGTACGTAGGTAGGTAGGTAGGTAGATTAGATAGATAGACAGACAGACAGACAGACAGATAGATAGGTAGATAGATGATTCATGAAGAATAGATAAACAGACAGACAGACAGATAATCATGGTACTGAAAATGAGTTCTGAACTTCAAATCAGTGTTCTTTGCAAGTTGGTGATAAACCCCTAAATACAACTGTGGTACATTTGAGAAAGATTCCCTTCCATAGCTCTTCAGGGTTACTATGTGTTTTAATTTTGTAAAGAATTTAAGCCCCTGACTGCTCTTTGCTGGAATCATTTCTCAGGGTCATGTTAACATAAAGAAACTTGATGTATCATCTCTCTCTGGGACAAAGTCCAGACTTCCTTACTACTTAGTGAAAAGTAATGGAATCATTGTCCCTCAGTCACATACAACCCCATAGTGAACCTCAATCTGTGCTCACCCATACTTGTTCATGTTGAAAAGGGACAAACATGGAAATGCACATGCTTCTGTGGGGGCTTTGATTGATGAAGTGATTTGTCTTTCATGTATGGGTTTCTGTCTTTGTCCAGATCCATAAAACAGGTTGCATATAGAATTATCTTAGACCTAAGTTTGAAACAATGGCCCAGTGGTTAAGAACACTTCTTTTGTGGAGGACTGTAGCTCATTCCTGACACCCACATGGTGGCTAACAAGCATCTCTAATTTTAGTAACTGTAGTTCCAGAGGGCATATATAACCCCATCTTGTTGCCTTTACAGGCATCAGGTACACATACAGTCCATAAATATATGTGAAAATATCACACACAGAGAGACACACAAACACACACACACACACACAAACACACAAACACACACAGAGAGACACACACATGTTAATCAAATCTTTTTTAAAAACTTGCAGACATGACATCCATTATTGATAAAGGTAGTCTTTGCATATACATTACTTGTTGAGTTTATCAATCAATAATATTCAAAATATTGTGTTTACAAGATTGTGCTACTAATCTAAGCATCCCTTACCTTTGGAAAATTCCAACTGTTAATTCATCAAAGCAAGTTAACAGCATGTGCATACCTGAATTAGTCAGAATTGTCTCTCTCTCCTTTGCATTCATCTTTTAAATATCATCACTGAAGTAAGCTGGCTGACATTTTACCTCAGTGCCTCCTCAACATGGGCACCTTCCCCTCCCTCTCCTGTCTTCCCCAAGTTATAGGATGCCTTTCGCTTTCATGTCCAGACACTTGTTTGAACACACAATCCAGAAGCACATGGGGGTGAAAGGGTCCTATGAGTCATTGATCAACTCACTGAAGCATTGGCTGCAACTTGGACAGGTCAAGAGCTATAACAAAATATAACAACATGCAATATAGTAAACAGATTGACAACATATAAATATTGCCATAATCTTATAGTCGGCAGGCTGCAGTCAGATAATTATAAGGATGAATAGCCTTATTAATGTCAAATACAATAGAATTTTCAGTAAGCTTATGACAGACGATCTTCTGTTCCTTTGCAGCCAGTATGAAGACTTGTAGAAATATGAACTTTCTCTGTGATAGTGACATAATTATAATTATATTAAGAAGCATGGTTGATTGCTTGTCTGCACACTTTACATTTAACAATCCTGGCTGTTTTTACATGATAATGGCATGATGACATTAATGAACTTAGGAGTTATTCTTAGTAGAGTGTCACAGCACAGTGCAATTGATCTCTGCAGAAGCCAGGAATGCAGTCCTCAACCTTATAGGTTATTGTGAATGCAAAGCACAAATTCTCATTCATAACTACTTAATTAAAGAACATTATTGGTTTACCTGTAATTGCTTTAATTTATCACAGTGTTACAATTTATAAGTAATGTGTGTTATTCTTCACTAGTTTTATTGTAATTACACATAATTTACAATTCGCATTACTGGATTTCTAATTAGCCTCTAAATATTCTTGGTTATAAAAATGAAAATACCATTTTAAGGAGACTGGGATAATTAACAATGTATTAAATCTATTGGCTATCAAGCACTTGCCAAACAATACAGTCAACTAATTCAGGCTATTTAGTTGATGGGTTATAAAATTTTATAAATATATGGACTACAATGTAGACCCTGCAACACAAACAATATTAGGTCCACTACTTCGTAAAACGATGGGCCATGGTTGTATTTAAGAAAAGGAAACATTTACAACCCGTTACCAACTTGGGTGGCCAGTGCCAAAGATGGCAGCATAGACATAATTGGAATATTCCCTAATAAACTTTCCTGTTCTTAGAATTCTCAAGTTGCTCAACTCAGTGGGCTAAGCGGCAAAAATAAAAATGAAAACAATTAATACTGATATTTTTCTGACATCAGGAACCAGCATGTGGCTTATCAAACCCTCATGTTTTGGAATGTTGAAAGGTTCTAGAAACCTGTTTGGGCTTGTTTCAGCAATTAACCAAAGTCCCCTAACTTGCTCCTTGTACTTAATGACAAAAGACATGTCATCGGCAGCCTCCTATAGAATGTATCTCAAAATTCAGTATCTCGTTAAATCATCCAAAAACTCCTCCCACAATATTCTTGGTCAGGCATTAACTCAGACCCCTTACAGACATTTAAATATTGCTTTGGGCTTGTTGTTGTTGTTGTTTACTGGAGAAAAAGTAACAAATACGGTCTTGTCACTGACTTTATTTTTAGATGAGGTTATCTCGGGAGTGCAAAAGAACAGAAGAAACAATAAAGGAACAAGGTAACGATAGAGAGCTTTATTGAAAAGTCTTCAGGAAAAAGAAATTTAAATCCATGTTGGGTAGGTAAAGCTCTGGGAATCTGAGGCATCCATGAAGCTTCTGGGTGCTGGGAGAGGAGAGAAGACACAGGGAAGACTCAGCGTCAGCTTCAAAGAAAGTGTCCCTTGTTCAGTAATTTTGCCTCAGGCCAGCAGCTATCAAATCACCCTGCTAAGATTTATTTTTTTTAATCCTAACCCTTGAAGCTGTTACACGTCTATAATCTTCAATGAAAGTGGAACTCTCTAGTATTCAGGATAGAAATAATTGATTATGACTTTGTAAATGGGATCAAGTGACGCAGTCCTAAACTCTTGGACTTCGCGGGCACTTCAAGGCAGATATGCTTTTACCAGTGAATTGTCTACTGAGTTCATCTGGGCAGAAGCCGGGTAAAGATGGAATAATACAGCCGTATCTGCGTTGACTCTCGGTTATGGACAGACATGGGGTGTTACTAGGCGTCTGGTTGGTTAGTCTCTTCTTATCACATTGGAAATGCCTACACCCTTAGTCAGTATCATACTGTACACAGGGACATAATCTAGGCAGCAGCTACAGATTCTTGTGACCGTTTCAAGCAAACCAAGGGTTAACAGATCTGTCCAGCTTTTTCCATGAGTGGCTGTCACTGTGAGCAAACAAAGCTGTGCTCTGAGGACTTCTGTGAGAGGCTGGGAAGCGTTTTGTGATAATGGTGCCCATTGTAACTGGGCTTGACCCATGGTTAGCTCATAGCAGCAACCCAGAGCAAGTCCGTTTAACCACACTCAGTACAACAGTAGGCTATCGGAAAAAATACCGTGGTGTTGGACAGTGACTCGGACTGACTTGGTATGTTTCTAGTTCAGTTACAATGCCTCCCGTTGTTCTGAACCAGACCCCCTTTACGTTTATGTTCACAAACCAGCAATTACTTTAGATTGTAAACAAACCCTGATTAGGCCTAAGAAAACAGGTTTATGAAGTGTTCTGTCAAAAATACAATTTCCCTCTCTTTCTCCGTGTGTCCGTGTGTACGTGAGATTTCAAATCACTCTCGAACATATGTGAGAATATTCTGCTGGAAACTGCAGATGTCAAAGCAAGGTTTAATGGCTTCATAAAGGAGAAGAGCACGCTATCCCTCACTTGATGGCTTCTCAATTAGGACACAGAACGCTATTCCATTCTTCCTTTTGGGTCTCACTCGAATCTGTACAATGTGCTACATAAATGATTTTCCATGGCTTTTTAAAAGGCGGTGCATATTAATATTTTAAACTGAAGTAATTGCTTCTTGCTAAGCAATGGGTTTCATTTATGAGTGTTTATCCTCAGCAAATGGGAAGTATGGTTAATCTAAGTTAAAAATGGGTTCTTTAAATAGCTCTAATTACATTCTGTTTATATTTGTGTGTATTAGACACTTAAGATTTAATCGGCAGCAGTTCTAACAAACCATAATGTTTATTAGCTGGTTTTAAATTATTGTTATGGATGGCAGTTGAATGGGAAAATAAATGATTTGTCCGCTACAAAACACAGTAAATAAAAGATGGGCCAAAGTTTATGAAAAAGTAATTTTTAGTACAACTTTAAATTTTAAAATAATTTATTAAGGAAGAAGTTGCATAAGGTCAGTACATTTTTATTTTTATTTTTTATATTCCTCTTTACTATAAAGGTAAGATCTCATGATCCAAATAATATTAGATTGGGGATGTTTTTTATTTTTTAAATGTTATAATCTTTATGTTAAGGCATCAGAAAATGAGGAATTATGATTAACATTTTAATTCCATACTGTGGATCTAACAAAAAATAAACATCGGGAATAATATTACCAGGTTGATTTTTTTTTAATTCCTGTTGAAAACATGTGCTTTACATTTGTGTAACTCCAGATTAAATCAATTCAATTTGCTTAAATTCTGTTTTGATTAACCAGAAAAGACCTTTGGGTTTCATATTTCTTCTGAAAGAGAGAGAGAGAGAGAGAGAGAGAGAGAGAGAGAGAGAACCTTTAAAGGGGCTCTTCCTCTTTAAAGATTGTTGGGGGAAATTGTGAAATCACACGTGAATCACATGTTCACACGTGTGATATGCTGATGCTTTTTCTGGGATTTTCAAGATATGCAAAATGAAGTACAAACCGAAAGGCAGTTCATCATCACAGAGCCACATCTCTGAAACCAGCAACCTCTGCAGCTATTTGTAAAACGCAGTAGCATTGCTGATGAATGTCATTTTATAGACAACAAAATCATGATAGAAACACTGATTTCTCTGTATGACAGGCAGGTAAAGAGGGAATGTTGTTTTATTTCACACTTCCATCTAATTAGTTTTAGAGAATTGTGTGACTCTAAGAACTATTTGAAATTCAGTTTCCATACTGGTAAATATGCAGGTAAACTGTTCGGTGAAATGACACAGAAAACCATAGACACTGTGGATGGTTATGTATTCATTTCATCTCTGCCTCCGGCTCTGAGCTTTCTCTCCATCACCCCATCCTGGTGGTTCATCCTTGTCAGCATTCCTGCTTGCTTACTTACCCATCTCATTGGCTTCTAGCTCACACAACCTTCTTGTACAGCATCCCTGAACCTTAGGCTTCCTAAACACAGTGGACCCCACTCTCTGCCAAGCTATAAATATCAGCTGCTGTGTACGTACCAGAAACAACCACCTTCTTACCTTCACCCCCAAACCTGCCCAGAGCCTGCCTCTCTTTGCTGAGCTCATGTCCCTGTCACGGGACATTTAAGGACCTAGAATCACACCTACCATGCCAATGTCCACATCCAGCACTTCATTTCACAGCTACCCCGAGCAACACTGGAGCCTTTCAATATTTTTAGAAAGCACTTTACCATGTCAGGCTTTGTGAAAATTTTCTCAGTCTCTTCATCTGAGATAAATGTTTCCCTTTATAGTCTGTTCCTAGATCTAACTTCCTCTCCCTTGCAAATGCATTTGCTTAATGCTGTTTATGGGTCCTTTATCCTTGGTGGTTCAGTCTAAATATGCATAAAGCACTTCTTTCCTGGGACGTTTCTTTGTTCATACCATTGTAATCTGGTCACATAGCACATGCTCAATAAATACCTATAAGTAGACATTTAATACAAGAATAAATAAATGTCACTCAGTGCTATGCTCTGCCTTGCATAGCTAAGAATGAAGGTGTGAGGGTCACCATTAATTGGTCAAGTCTAATTAATTAATTAATCCATTTTATTAATCACAATGGATTAATCAACACTGCCTGGACTCTTTTCCTGTTCCCATAGCCACACTCAATAAGCAAGACTTGCTATGAGTTATTTTTCTGATTTTGTTTTCTGGTTCTCTTCTTTTAAAATTATTTTACTGGATATTCTCTGTATTTACATTTCAAATGTTATCCCCTTTACTTCCCCCATCTCTCCTCACCCCCCTCACTTGTTTCCATGAAGGTGCTCCCTATCCCAACAACCCTCCCCACCTCAGTGCCTTGGAGATCACCTACACTGTAAAAATGAGACTTCACTGGACAAAGGCCCCTTCTCCCATTGATGCCAGACAATGCCATCCTCTGCTCCATATGCAACTGGAGCCATGGGTCTCTCCATGTGGGCTCGTTGGTTGGTGTTTTAGTCCCTGGGAGCTCTGAAGTATTTAGTTGGTTGATAGTGTTGTTCTTCCAGTGAGGTTGCAAATCCTTTTAGCTCTTTCAGTCTTTTCTTTCATTGGGGTCCCTTTGTTCAGTCCGATGATTAGATGATTAGCTGCAAGCATGCTCAACTGTATCTGTATGACTCTGGAAGAGCCTCTGGGGAGGTATCCATATCTGGTTCTGGCCAGTAAGCACTACTTGGCATCAGGCATAGTGCTTGGGTTTGGTGGTTGCATATGGGGTGGATCCCCAGGTGAGGCAGTCTCTGAATAATTTTTCTTCAATCCCTGCTCCTCTATTTGACCTCGTATTTCCTCCTGTGAGTGTTTTGTTCTCCCTTCTAAGAAGGACTGAAGCATCCACATTCCTTTTGTGCTTCATAAGGTCTGTGGGTATTCTTGGGTATTCGGAGCTGTTGGGGCTACTATCTGCTTATCAGTGAATGCATATACTATGAGTGTTCTTTTGTGGCTGAGTTACCTCACTCAGGATAATAGTTTCTAGTTCCATTCATTTGCCCAGGAAATTCATGAATTCGTTGTTTCTAATAGATGAGTAAAACTCCATTGTGTAAATATACCACAATTTCTGTACCCATTCTTCTGCTGAAGGACATCTGAATTCTTTCCAGGAAGTTTGAGGGTGCAAAAGACTTTGTCTCTAACCAAATCACCACCACCATCATTATCATCATCATCATCGCTATTATTAGCATCTTATTACCATAGGGTCTGGAGAGATTTTTCAAAGAGTAAAAATATTGTAACCATGAGGACCTGAATTCAAATCTCTAGCATCCACATAAAAGACAGTCATAGAAACACTTGCCTCTAACCCCAATACTAGAAAACAAAGAGGGATCTTGTGACTCACTGACCAGCCAGAGTAGCTCAAACAAAACACCAAGCTTTAGGCTCAGTGAGACCTTGTCTCAAAAATAAGATGGAAAGCACAAACGAATATTCCTGATGCCATCCTCTGACCTCCGAACACATGCAGCCTCCGTGCATTTGTGCATATCACATGTGTGCACACACATACCATTACTATTACTATTATTATTATTAATGTTAGTTATTATCATAAATCATTTTAATCATTTAATTTATTTTTATAACTTTAAACAATATAACATATTTAATTATATAAATATAATAATCATAACAATAATAAACAAGAAAGTTTGCAATAAGCAGTACGTATAAAACAATCAGTTTGCTGATGGAAAGAGGTTAAGGGTGAGAAAGAGGCATCTCATAAGGCTACGAAAAAAATGCTTTCCTAAGTCATCTAACCTAATCCTTGCAAGGCAAGAAGAAAGTCTCAGTGAGAAAAGGGAAGAAGAGCATCCCAGTGAAGGGCAGGACTGGCCAGAGATACCTATATAGGGAAGAAGATGGACAGCCCAGAAGAGAGAAAAACTAGGCCACTGCCACTGCTACAAGCTTGGCCGCTGGAACTCCTGGCTCCATGAGTCTACGGACCTCATGGTTCAAGACAAAGAGTTTGTTTTCTTCTAAGTCATTAATGAACCATGAACTGGATGTAGGCAGGGGATTGGGATGACCCACTTTATGCACTACAGCATAGCATTGCCACACTGTCTGCAGAACTGGTCATCCCTAAGGAGAATGACATCAGGGATGACAGTGACTCGGAATGGTGACAGTAGAAACAGAAAGCAAAGAGCAGGAAGAGATTATGCAAATTGGAGATGGGATTGAACTAAGGAGGAATAAAGGACTCAGTGCAGAATTTCATGGAGTCCTTTGCCCTCTCTCGCCCTGCACTATCCCTGCCCCATCAGTTTCCCACACTGACCTCTGTTGTATATAAGTGATCACACTGTAGGGGCCCTAGGCTGTGTTATTCACTGTAAAAAAAAAAAAAAAAGTGTTTCTAGGTGTAATATGGCACACATCTTTAATCCCAAATAACAAAGGTAAAGTTATTTGTAGAAGGAAGCAGCCATATTTAAAGTGATGTCTAATTGAGTGCCAGACAAAGTGATGAGTCAGAGATTTGACAGACTAGGATACACTCAACTCTCAGGAGACCAGAACGATAGGAGACTTCAGAGAAAGCAGTGCAGAGGAGAGCGGACAGTTTTACTGGGACCGGTGTACAGGTGTACAGAGACAGGTGGCCTAGGGAGAACAAGCTAGAATAAGCCAGAGAATCAAAAGGGGCTAGAAGATTAGAAAAGAATACCAGAGCTAATTTGAGGCCAAGCAGAAAAATTAGGGAGAACCTGAGAGAGAGAAGCCAGGTTGAATCAGTCACCTTGGAGAAGAGTTTGAGCCAGAACAGCAGAGCCGACCAACCAACCAGCGCTCAGGAAGAACTAGGAAGGGTGAACTTATTCAGGACTCAGTCTCCAAGACCGAAAACATTCTAGGTCTGCATAAGATTGTAAGGAGGCTAGAAGCTTTCTGGACTAAGCCTGTGTTAGAAGACTGAGGCAGTGAGCCTGGGAGACAACAATGATTACAGGAGAATAAAAGTTAAAATTACAGCCCTCTGTGTACACTGAGCTTTACCTCTCCAAAGCATTGTAGACTAAGAGCATTTTGCATTTTAGAATATTCACTCACACATAATGACTCATGATAGAGATAAGATCCAAGTATAAGAAACTTACTTGTATTTCATGTACCAGCTATACACATAGTTCAAAGGTGCTTTGTTCTCTTTTTTTTTTTAACATGGATCTGTGCTGTGTATGTTTGTGTACATGTTGACATGTGTGTGCACATATATATGCATATGCATGTGGAAGCTCAAAGGTGATGCCAGATGTCTACTCCAATCAGTCTCCATGTCATTCATTGGGTGAAGGTCCAGCTGAACCTGTGGACTGCTGATGCTGCCACATCTCACCAGTGAACTTCCCTGGCAATCCCCTTGCTCTGCTAACAGGGCACTGGGATTCTAAGTGTCAGCAATTCCTACCCAGGTACCACATGTGTTCATGGAATCCAAACCCAGGTCCTTGTGCTTCGCTTTATTCGAAAAGCCACACCCTGCCCCAAAGGTGCACACCTGCCACCTGCGTTGTCTCTACATCCATCCCCAATCCACTATGAAGTCAACTATGAGGCTTCAGACTTGGCGTTACTTTGAAAGCTTCAGGATTTAGACCCCTTTGGACTGGAGTTCTCAGTCTACTCAAAAGGTGAGCACTCCCATGAATCCTTTCTTATAAATATTGTTCTTACAAGCTGAGTCTAAGCTTGGATGGAGTGATTGTGAACTTGGATAAATGACAGTATGGCCTTAAGTCTTGAACCTGATGTCCCATTAACCACAGTCACCTTCTTCCAACGTGGACATTGCAAGGAACTTCTTCCACTGCCTCTATCTCTGGTCACAGACCAAACTCTGCTTAAGATATGACTCTCCAGTGAACCTCCCTGACTTCTTTCCCTGATGCCTCTGAGTTGGTGCAGGCCCATCCTACATTGCTAGAACTCATTGGATAGCCACTGGGTCACATACAACAGTCTTACTCTCTGCCGGTCTCTAGTGTCCATGGTTCTTTGTCCTGGGCATGTGACTAACCAGATGCTGATATAAAACAAGACAAACTTTATGTGAAGTTTGGTGTATATATAACTAGATCTACATTCTAGATACCAAGATAGTTATGGCTGGGAAGACTTTAATATATGTCACCTGATTACTTCGTTGTACCGGTGGAGAATATCAGACAGAGATATTTAAAGTAACTTGGGGGTGCATTGTTTGTGGTCATTAATATTATTTATCAGCTTGTCAGCATTTATAATCATGTAAGAAGCAAACCCCTGGGCGTATCTATGAGGGAATGTCTAGATGTGAGTAGTTGAGGTTGTAAAACTCACTGTTACTGAAAGAGGGCACCATTCTATAAATTGGGGTCCAGAACTAAACAAAAAGATAAAGCAAGCGAGGCACAGGATTGATCTCTCTGATTCCCAACTACAGGTACCGTAGAATGATCTGACAGGCCGCTGCCATAACGGACTGTGCCTTTGAGCTATGAGCTAAGATAAAGCTTTGCTTCTTTGATTTGGTTTTGTCAGGTATCTCAGCATAGCAACGAGAATAGTACCCAATACACCCGTGCTATGCCATGAGGCATGACGTTTCATCTGGATTTGGGCCAAATGCAGTAATAGTGCATGGTTATGATCCCGAGTGGGAGGCCAAAACGGGAGGGTTGAAGGTTTGAAGAGTGGGGGAAGACAGAAGACCTGTGTTCAAATTCTACCCACGTCACTTATTATTTGGGCAAATGTATTTCTACATTCTTTCGATTCCTCTGTTTTAAAATGAGGTTATCCTTACTTTTCAAAATAGCCAACGTGATTAAAACTTACACACATTAAACTCATGACAAAAAAACAGTGAATGACAGCTATTGTCACATGCTTACACACCATTCACTATGTACCACTAAAATGCCGGTCTGTTTTGTTGCCAACACAAGCCTATAACTCATGTCTCCCACACAAAATGCTCTTTTCTCTATGCAGCATTCAGCCGGATAGAAATTTGCATGGGTCCATGGGTTCCCACCAGGTCTATTTAAGAATAACAAACAAACATATCTCTTCCTGTGCCCATTGCAAGCCCTTTGAGACTTTTCTGTGCCCTGGAGAATCAGGTATACAATTTGTAATTTGATTCAGCAGTGTAATGCCACCATGGTAGCGGGAGGGGAAAAAAAAAAAGCTAAAGCAATATTTCAACCTGGGAGAACCAGGTCTGGCATACAGAATAAAAGACTCTTTACTAGGAAAAATAATCTATCAGTTTTGTAAAAGGGCTTTTGGAAAGACTGAAAGTAGCCCTACAGTATAAAACATAAGTGCCTCATTGTCCTAATTTGGGGGTAGACATTGTATGCCTCCACTACAAAAAGGAATTTTGTTTGCTTCAGCCTGTATTTTTATAATATTCCATGCAAACAATAATATTTTCTATTGGCTAATAAGTGTGGTGAGAAAATGAGGGGCGTGGCACATATGAAGTTAATTTTAATCTTTATCATCATCATCATCATCATCATCTTGGGCACATCTCCACAGTTAAAACACTGATAAAAATAATCCATCGCTGAACATAAAAAAATCCTTTTGGGCCTGTTGTCCTGAGTATATTCTTTGCATTAAAATATAGCTGTGGTCTTAATCCCAGTAAAGAACACACCTAGAGAGGGCTCTGTAAAAGGGAGTGTTCCATGGAGCTTATTTTTTCGTAAGAACCACTTGAGGGCGCCCTAGAGTTCACTGCAGCCTATCCGTTCACTCAAAAGGTGGCTGGCTGCCTAGGGAATATTGCTGAGGGTTTGAAGTTGCAGGACAGACCAGCAATGTGTAAATAGAGAACCCTAAGAAATAGCAGCGGCCAGGGGTTAATCATTCAGCACTGCAGGATAGTCAGGGGCGCCTGCAGCTACGGGAGGGCAAAATGGTGAAAGATGAGGCAGCAAAATTGACTCTGTGTATGTGTATGTGTAGATAGAGACATAAATAGATAGATGAGAGGTAGGTAGGTAGGTAGGTAGATAGATAGATAGATAGATAGATAGATAGATAGATAGATAGATAGATAGATAGATAGATGATAGATCGATGATAGATAGATAGATAGATAGATGATAGATGATAGATAGATAGATAGATGATAGATAGATAGATGATAGATAGATGATAGATAGATAGATTATAGATAGGATAGATGATAGAAAGACAGATAGACAGATAGATAGATAGATAGATAGATAGATAGATAGATAGATGATAGATAGATAGATAGATGATAGATAGATAGATAGATAGATAGATTATAGATAGGATAGACGATAGACAGATAGATGGATAGATGATAGATAGATAGATAGATAGATAGATTATTTGACCTTACCTTTTAGAACCTTAGACATGTCAACTAAGCTAAGGAAAATATCTGTTTTACTCTAGACATATGTGGGAAAGAAGAAACAGTGTCCACAAGGTTTGTAGCAAGCATGATTAAATACAAGGCCTCCAAAGCTAACCACTGCAAATCAGCTCATCCAGAGTAGCTCTTTTGTGGGCACAGGTTAATTTTATTAGATGCACTGAAACTGGTGTTCTTTGTGTCCGTGACTAAAGTCATAAAGTCTCCTTATCCACTCCTTTTACCCTGGTCTCCAGAATACTTTCAAAATATAATGACAAGTGTTTGCCTAAGTAAAGGGGCAGACACAAAGTTATGGGAATTCAGCAGAGTATTTGCCTTGTACTGGTATCCTCTGTTCTACCTGAGCATTCTTAAAGATGCTGCAGCTTAAGTAGTTCTGCAGGGACTCCATCATTAGAAAAATGATGATGATGATGATGATGATGATGATGATGATGATGATTTTAAAAAATAAGCCCAATTTAAAAATAATAACCTGAATATACAAACTGTCTTTTTTATAGAATGTGGAATTGATTTGTTTGGTTAGGGATATAAAACAAATAATCCCAGTTATTTTTTCCTCTGATCTCAACATTAGAAACTGATTTGTCCCGTTAGGAATATAAAACAAATAATCCAGTTATTTTTTTCTTCTGATCCCAAAATTCCTTTTTATGTATTAAATTAAAAAGGCCGACTTCCCCAATGCATTATGCTAAGCATATTGGGGAGAATGCTCTAACCCAGGTCACAGAGCATAACACTTAACTTCTCTCAAATCATTGGCCCAATTGATTATCTATCGGCTACTTGATATGAGCAGAAAATCTCGCTACTGAAAAGAATCTCTATTTAGTCTAGGACACATGGGGACTCAGATAATAAATGACCACAATGACTTGTGAGTACATAGGAAAACAGTACAGGTTACAAAATAAAAGAGCAAGCAGACAGCCAGTGGGTCCGAGTCTCACCTTTGCTACCTTAGGTCATGGTGTAGCCAGGTTTAACTGATATGAAGTGTGTCAATCAACATGTCCCAGCCACCGTGACCTTGCCATAGCATAACCGGAAGTGCAGCCTGGTGCTGCTGTGAAGCCAAGGTGTGCACATCCTCCCGCATGTGTGAGCTGGAGAGAGAGAGAGAGAGAGAGAGAGAGGGAGGGAGAGAGAGAGAGAGAAAGAGAGAGAGAGAGAGAGACAGAGAGAGAGAGAGAGAGAGAGGGAGAGAGAGAGAGAGAGAGGAAGAGAGAGAGAGAGACAGAGAGAGAGAGAGAGAGAGAGGGAGAGAGAGAGAGAGAGACAGAGAGAGAGAGGGAGAGAGAGAGAGAGAGACAGAGAGAGAAAGGGAGAGAGAGAGAGAGAGAGAGAGAGAGAGAGAGGGAGAATGTTATAAGGAATTGGGAATGCAAGACAGAAATGAGGTGAGATTGTAAGGCTTCATCGGAAAGGTGACACATGCACAAACACTTGGCAACAGTGAAAACGAATGACTTGGGTGTCAGGAGAGAACGACCTTGTGGTTGCCTTCAAGATCCCTCTCTCTCAGGGTAAGAAAGGTGATTCAATATAGCTCTTTTTGTATAATTAATTAATTAATTAATTAATTAATTAAATTTTAAAAATTAAAAATTAACAACTCACTGAACTGCCATGTTGAAGATCTCGTAAAATTCAAGACATGCATCGAGAAGGCAGTGCTTGCTCTCACCTAATTTATGGCTCACAAAGTCCAGAAACGGCTGATCTGTGGTTAAGCTTTCTCCAAGGTCTGGACCATCACCTAGAGCATGGCCCCTCTTCTCTCTACTCTACACCTTTTTTTTTTTAAATACCTATTAAGCTCTAATCATTTTTTCCTCTCTGCTGAATTCTAGTTGTTTCCCTTCAATACAACTTTGGAATTATAGTCCTCTCTACCTGTTTCCTAATCTACTATTATTTTTTTTATTATTCTCCTAATCTGCTATTCATTTGCCTTTATTTCAATGACTGTAATTTTCACTGATAAGGCTTTATTTGGTGTTTTATAGATTCACTCAGCATTTCCCTAGATAGGTGTCTTTCTTCTATCCTTTGTTTAATCATTTTTGTTCTTCTAACAAAAAAAAAAAAAAAAACTTTTCCCACTCAGCCTCCCCCATTTTAATTATCTCGGGCCAACGGAGTCTGGCTTTTCTTACATCTGGTCACTCTAGCTCCCTGGGGATATCTTTAGTTTTGCAGGGTTTTACTGTCATGGTGATGAGCTTTCAAAGCCCACGTCTGTCCTTCATGCCTGGGTTGCAGAAAAGATGCTGAGTGTTTGGCTTGCCTCTGTTTCTCTGAAGGCTGTAGTTGCATAGGTCTGAGGTGGAATGTTGATTCTGTGTGACGTGACATTATGACTGGAATTTCACTCCCATTGCAGACTTCAGTCTTGCTGGGTTTTTTCCCCAATAGACTTTTCCAGGACTGGGCTGTAAGCTTGGTGCTTAGCAGAGGGCTGGCCAAGGATGAGCAGGGCCTGGATTCGATCCACTGTACTGCAAAGAGAAACCAAAAGACTTTTCTGCCAGTAGACAGTCTTACCTCTGCCCTCAGTGATGATAAAAACAAAAGAACCCAGGTCTGTCGTGAGAATCTATCCCTGCCTCCAACTGCATGGTGGGAACACCGACAAGCCAGGTCTTCATTCTCACGTGGATGGATGCTCATGCCTCTATCTCCAAATGTCAAACTGTGTTCAGTTCTCCCAAGAGGCCCCTTTGTGTTCCTTTCCCCTAAAAATATCCCTTTCTTTTCTTTAAGCTCTTATGTTATGGAGTTATTCTTTCATTTAGGTAGCTTCTGGGTAAGCTTTTATTCTTTGTTTTTTTTAAAAATGACCGATTCTGAGAGAGACAATACTTAGTGGGCGTCATACAGTAAGCAGCAATATTTAATATTCTAGGTGATGCAGAGGGCTTTTCAGGCTGTTTCCTGCAGACCAGAGCGATATCAGGCATCCTATGGAGGGACAAGTGCGGTGGCTATGTACCAAGTAATATTCAAGGCTTTTAATATTCCAACCAGTGCTGCAGCTGTGTAGATATGTATTAAACTGCATGTAATAATTTTTTTCCTTTCTTGTCATTCTTTTCGCATAATTCGCATTGTCACTGAGAGTAATTAGATAAGGAACTCAGAGGCAAAATACTACCATAAGGGATAAAAGACTTGGAAAAATATTTGGCCATAAATTATTCAAAGATACAAGGAAGTATCTTCCTTCAGATTGTTGTTTTTCTTAAAATAAGCAGAAAGGAAAAAAAATGCTGTTAAATCTGAAAGTCAATTTTATATCTTCCTTCTGGTGCCAAGTAAAACGCATGTTGTAAAGGTACTTAGGATTACACGTGCTTACATTAGTGGCAGGCACTTCAAATTTTAATCATAATTAAAGGATCGGTAAGTTCATGCTCTTGAAAATAGGCTAATAATGTTGACTCCAGAGTTTATATTCTAGGAATTATTAACATAATCTCAGAGTCACATATACCCAGTCTGTGAAAATGATCACCGAAGTATTTGAGGGGATAAAACATTTCCTGGACAAACCAGTTCTGACGTCGAAGAACACAGTTTGTAGAGCAAAGCGAAGCTTTGAGGGATGAGCTTTTGTGGCAGAGCGCTGGAGAGCAGGAACATACGGGAACCCTGGGAAAACCCAATGTGGGTGAGCACAGAAGACGTAAAAGGCAGGGTCGAAACTGTCAGAAATGCGGAGGAGGGCAGGAACGCAGAGGAGGGCAGGAACGTGGAGGAGGGCATTCTGTTTGCCTGATCTTAGAACTGCTGCTACTCATGGTTTCTAGCCATCCAAATTGACTAGCCCAAGGCACTGGGTGCATTCAGAGACTTCCAAACTGTTTTGCAAAAACAACTGCTGAGACTGAGGATTATCCTTCTAGTGTTAGTTTAAAAGGACTCAGCAGAGAAGGATTTCCCTCACCTTCGTGCACACATGTGTGTAATTTAAAACTACACTGCCTCATAGACCCGACATAGTTTGACAACTAAGTAAAGACATTATCAATGATATGAGCTGTGGTTTTGCTTTCTTGTGGACTGTCACTACAAAGTCCTTCATCCTAGTTACTCAATTAAGTAGTGCAGTAGGTTTCTCCAGCCCCATAGCCTTCACTGGGGAAAATCATAATTCAGCATACAGCTCTTCTCTCTACCCAAACCCTCTATAAAATGCTCCACAAACTTCACAGGAGTGTCATCTTTGCCACTCATAACTCTCTGAACCAACAGTACCATGCTACATCTATAAATTCTCTTCATGGGCCAAGCTACTTTTGTGTCTTGGTAGAAAGAGTACATTAGTTGGGGCACTCTTGATGTATATATGTCAGGCACCCTTGAGGGGAATTAGCTGACTTGTTATATAGGCTGAGAGAACTGTGATCATATGCCATCCACCAACTAAAGAGAGCAGGTGGAGAATTTAGTCTGAATCTATAGGCCTGGGAATGTTTAGTGATAATTCTTAGTTGAAGATCAAAGACCCAAAGAGCAGTGTGAGCTGGTGGACATTCTAGAATCCAAATGCCCTATCATATGGAGCTTTGATGTCCGAAGCCAGGAAAACGCACGTGTCAAGAATGTTCCAGAAGCGAAAGAATTTACCTTTATTCCCATGCTCTGCCTAACTCTGGCCCTCCACAGACTAAATAGTAACTAGCTCCTCTACAACTGTGACTCTTTTCTGGGTCCACTGGTCCAGGTGCTAACACATTACACACACACACACACACACACACACACACACACACACACACACAACACACACACACACACTTCTGCATGTACCTGATGGAATGAGGTTGACAGAGGCAAGTCAGCCATCACTGAGAGGATATAAATGTGCCCATCAGTACATGAGTGTCTAGTCTCATGCGTACAAATACAGCAGATGCTCCTGTGTTCCCCTCCGAGGTGCAGCTCTGACTCCCTCCTCTGGGACACAGGATCTCACATGCCACCACACCTCATGTAACTATCAGGTAAGCAGCCAAGTGACTGAATGATGCCACTCCTACTCTCATAAGGGTTAGCACTTAGCACATGGGTCCTAGATACAGAGTGTCACCATCTCTTCTGGTACCTGCCTCCATCTTTCCTCTTCCTTGTAAAGCAGAATGTATTTGTTACTACATGGGCTGCAGAACCCTCTGTTTAAATTGCTTAGTCGCATGCCTTGTGGTTACTATTGTAATGAAACACCATGATGAAAAAGCAAGTTGAGGAAGAAGGGATTATTCAGCTTACACTTCCACATTGCTGTTCATCACCAAAGGAAGTCAGAGCAGAAACTCAAGTAGAGCAGGAACCTGGAGGTAGGAGCTGATGCAGAGGCCATGGAAGCATGCTGCTTACTGGCTTTCTCCCCATCTCTTGCTCAACTTGCTTTGGTGTTGAACTCAGGACTACCAGCCCAGGGATTGCACCACCCACCATGGGCTGAACCCTCTTTCACTGATCACTAGTTGAAAAAATGCCCCACATCTGGATCCCATGGAGGCATTTCCTAAACTGAGGCTCCTTTCTCTCTGATATGTATCTGGTTGACACACAAAACCAGCCAGTACAATTTGCCAGGTTACGGCTACCAGTTTACATCTCAGGGAAGCCCTTTACTATATATAGCTTGTATGTTATTATTGCCACAGCACATTATGACAATAACTGTTATTATTACCAAGGTTTCCATGTGAATTCTTTCACAGATAACTAGTGTGATATGGTAAAAAAAAAAACATAAATAAATAAATCTATTTCTTATTCTGAGTAAGAAAGCATAGTTTGGTTTGTTTGGAAGAGAAGAGGTAAACAATGGATACTTTGTAAGTTTTGTTGGATGCAGAGGGAAACAACTTACAAGTAGAATTTGTAAATGCAATCAATTGGCAGTAAATATTCTAGGAAAATGGTCCAACTTACCCAAGGCTCTGGAGCAGACAACAGAAGGGATTCTGCATTGGAGAGTAGTAGATAAACCAAATGAGTTCCAATATCAATAGAAAAGCAAGAAGACAGCTTGGAATATCTGGTGATGTGAGAAAGAGGCTGTGGGTCAGAAGGACATGTCACCCCTTATCTGCAATGTAGGTTTCCAGGATATTTAAATAAGAATGGAAACTATGAATGGAGAGAATTCACTGACCCTTCCTTCCTCTTTTATTTCAAAGGGCCTGACAAAGACGTTCTCTTTTTCTTTCTTCTTTTATTATTGTTGGATGGTGTTGCAGTAAATATTAAAAATGATGGTTTATCCTTTTATTAGCCCCTGTGGTCTCACTCTGTGGACGCTACTCTAGTTTGGAGCCATGCGCCCGGACTCTGTCACTCTGTCCCCAAGCTATGCTCCCCATAAGATTCCCTGTCCCAAGAGTTCACTCCACCTGCCCTACTGCTTCTTTGCTCAGTGAAATTAACCCCCCCCCCGTGTTTTCTTTCCCCCATTGCCCAGCACAATCCATAACATAGTTGCTTTTCACACAGGTTTATATATTCATTTCGCAGTCCACAAACCCTCTTTACAATAAGCTTACATCCAATGAACAAAGACACAAACTGCTCTTCGACATGAGATAAAAGACCTATAAAATCCCTTAAAATATTCCTATCTACCTATTGCCAATTACAGCCACCAGGTTCCAGGTCTGCTTTCTCCGGCTCCACCTTGATTTCCTCCTCAATTTCGGTTCCTCTCCCATTTTACTAATTTGTCCCTGCCTATCTCTCCACTGTCCAATCATATATCAACTTAGCATAAAACTACAGGATGACTTTTAGTGTATTGGAATAGTTTTTCATTTTTCTCTTTTTTTATTGGATATTTTCTCTATTTATATTTCAAATGAAACTCCCCTTTAAGAGTTTTCCCTCTGGAATCCCTATCTCATTCCCCCTCCTCCTGCCTCTATGAGAGTGCTCCCCCACTCACTTTCTCCCATTCCTGCCCCCTGGCATTCCTCTACATTCCCGGGGTATTGAGCCTTCACAGGGCCAAAGGCCTCGCCTCTCACTGATGCCTGATAATGCTATCCTCTGCTACATATGCTACTGGAGCCATGGGTCCCCCGATGTGTGCTCTTTGGTTGGTGGTTTAGTGTCTGTGAGCTCTGGGAGGTCTGGTTGGTTCATATTGTTGTTCTTCCTATAAGGTTGGTAACCTCTTTAACTCCTTCAGTCTTTTCTCTAACTTCTCTGTTGGGGACCCTGTTCTCAGTCCAATGGTTGGCTGTGAGCATCTGACTCTGTATTTCTCAGACTCTGGCAGAGCCTCTCAGGAGACAGCTATATCAGGCTCTTGTCAACATGCAATTCTTGGAATCAGCAATATTGCCTGGGTTTGGTGGCTGTATATGGACCAGATCCCCAGGTAGGGCAGTCTCTGGATGGCCTTTTCTTCTGTCTCTGTTCCACTCTTTGTCCCTGTATTTCCTTGCATGAGTATTCTGTTCCCCCTTCTAAGAAGGACTGAAGCATCCACACTTTGGTATCTCTTCTTCTTGAGCTTCATATGGTCTGTGAATTGTATCTTGGGTATTTCAAGCTTTTGGGCTAATATCCACTTATGCAGTGAGTGCATACCATGTATGTTCTTTTGTTACCGGGTTACCTTGCTCAGTATATTTTTCTAGTTCCATCCATTTGCCTAAGATTTTTATAAAGTCCTTGTTTTTAATAGCTGATTAGTACTCCATTGTGTAAATGTACCACATTTTCTGCATCCATTCCTCTATTGAAGAACATATGGGTTCTTTCCAGCTTTTTGGTATTACAAACAAGGCTACTATAAACATGGTGGAGCATGTTTCCTTGTTAGATGTTGGACCATCTTTTGGGTATATGCCCAGGAGTTGAATAGCTGGGTCCTCAGGTAGTACTATGTTCAATTCTCTGATGAACCACCAGACTGATTTCCAGAGTGGTTGTAGCAGCTTACAACCCCACCAACAATGGAGGAGTGTTCCTCTTTCTCCACATCCTTGCCAGCACGTGCTACCACCTGATTTTTTTTTATCTTAACCATTTTAAGTGGAGACTTTTTTTCAAGACTTTTTTTCAGCTATATAGCCAGGCCATTGGGTAGAGCCACTGACCCGGTTTGGGAGAAGTTAGGAGGGATCAGGAGGGTGAAAGAGTTGGTGGTGTCCTTTCACATGCTCAGATGGTCCCAACTTGTTATTTTATGTCTTTGCTTATAAAATGTATATGATCCGTGTTCTGTATTGTTCCAAATGGGATGGAACATAAGCTTTACTGGTTTTTTTCCCCAAAGTTAAAGACCTGATCAGCCTCATTGGTAAACATTAAGACATTTTTTCGTGTGTGTGTGTGTGTGTGTGTGTGTGTGTGTGTGTGTGTGTATGTGTGTATGTATGTAAAACACATGTACAAAACCACATGCCCACCCACACAGTCTGAAATTCATATTTCATGACTCTCCACATACATATGCATGCAACAGCTTTTGGTTTATTACTATAAATGACTGTTGGTATACAACTTGATATTTTTTTTCTACTTATCGTAAAGATAATTTTATGCTGCAACATTAATGTTTTGTAACAATTCTGATTAATTTAATGTTACCTGTTAAAAGAATGTTCTTTTTATTTTTTCTCCACTAAGCAGTAATCACACACACACACACACACACACACACACACACACACACATAGAGATTTTTTTTGAAGTTTTCTCCAAAAGACTTTTTTCACTTACACATTCACCAACTCAGTATATCTTTTCTATGTAAGAATATGCTCTCAGCCCACATGGATGCTACATGTCTTTTTACACTTGGCATTATGGCAGAAGTATACTACCTGTATTTCTATTTATCAGACCCATTCAGCTGGTGCGATGGTAATCCAAGGACTAGCAAGGTTCAACTGGGCTGAGATGGAAGGATCATGAGATCAAAGCCATCCTGGGATATATACAGAGACCCTGGCTTGAAATCACAACATCTTTGTAGACTCAGCCTAAATATTACATGACCTTCCCTGAGCACCCCCTAAACACTGCAGGCAATGTGACCCACAGCCTCTTATTAGATGAAACAGCCATGGTTTTAGATTACAGTTATTTTGTGTATGTTCTTAATTCTGGCTCTGAGTTAAGAGCACAGCAAAGATTATGTCCAGTCATCTTTATGTCACCCCAAGACCTTCCTAGAGTGACTGTCACACAGTCAAAAGATGGTGACTTATAACATACACAGATAAAGGGGGGAAGAGAAATGAATGGAATTCTGTAGTAAATGAGTTATGTTTCACAAACAAAACGTTGCATATGCTTGTTGTATTCTAAGTCGTCCCTTAGAAAACTGAGCATTCAAAACTCTCATCAAATCAGAAGGAAACCCCATTAAAAACATTCTGTATCTTACATGTCAAATTTTGAGGAGGACGGTATTTCACCCGAGTATCATTATTTCATTCTAAGTTCACTGTGACATCAGAAACACTGAATGGGGATCTCCTCATGTCTTCGGACTTTGGGAGATTCATTAAGATGCTCTGGGTCCCCAGTTCCCATGCTATAAAACAGATGAAATGCTAACAGGTTTACCCTACAGGGCGATTCTTTATTTTTACTAGAGATGTTTGCCAGGCCCCTCCTGTGACTGAGGCTTGGAGGCTATGGATGTGCCGCTCTTGTAGGAATCACGTGAGAGCCTGTGTGTGAGCAGGAGATTAAAGTAATAAGCTGATGTTTGCACATTGGTGAGCACTGTCCTACACTTACAGCAGTCTGTTCTGTTCTGTTATTACAAATTCGGAATTGAGGGTGTGCGCTCTGCTGCAAAGTTTCTTTCCATTCGAAATACGTCTTCCTATTTAATGGGCAGGATTTTGATCTACAACATCAATTTTGACTAGATCCATAAATGTTTTGAGATACAAATATGCAGACATGGATATTCCTACAGTTTGTTTGAGCTGTCCTGATTAACTTTTATTAACTTGTTCATATTTTTAAGGATTGCTTTAAGACTCGAGAATGATAATGCATTGTGACTATCACACCTGTGATGCCATTCCATAGGAGAGTCAATAGCTTGAGGCCTGCCTGGGATACACTGTGTTACCATGCCACAAAAATAAAGAAAAATTTTAAAAATAGAGTGAATGATTAAATAATAATGTCAAAAACACTTAATGGTTTGAACATTTCCCTCTTAGCTTCTCATTGCCTATGTGGGAACTGTTATCGGTAAAGACAGCGAATTCCATCCGTAAACAAAATAGTAAACAGTAAGATCTTAGATTTATTTACACCCATTTGATGGAGAAGTCCTTTTGCTCCTCTGGCTCTCGGGAGAAGGAGAAATAAGCCCTCTTTGCTCCACTGTGTTGACCTGTGAGTCTGATTCAGTGCAGTATCGGTGCCCAAATCTGAACTGTAAAATGAATCTGTTGGGATTAAGGGTTTAGCTGTTGCATGGCTAAACGGGTCAAGCTCTCTTAACTGATGGATTAAACCCATACCACCCAAAAGAGGAAAAGTTTGGAGCTGAGCAAACCTTCAAGCTTTTGGTATTACTGCTACATCACATTTCCCCCCACAAGACTCTCAACCTCTCAAGTTTTAGACAGGAAATAGGAAAATAAATTCACACCTCCAACTCCTTTTCTGAACCAGCCTTATTAAGGTGAGCACTCGCTCTCCGAGCATCTGGCCGAGGAAGGCACAGCTGTATTTGGAAAGGTAGACCTGTTAACAAGGATCTACCTTTAACTATACGAGTATTTATTCCAACTTCTATGAATCCTCTGAACTAGACTTCACTTTTTGGAAGAATACAATGTTCTTCACCTGACAAACACTATTCACAAGACTAGGGTGCCCCAGTGAACACATATAGGACACATTACAGGATACATCAATAGAAAGAAAAATCAATTTCTTGTAACAGTAAGAACAAGGAAATGTTTAGACGTGCTGGTGAGCCAACGCAGGAAGTCCAAATTCATGCTTATTCGGTTTTAGTAGATTCTTCACAGACCTACAATGTATCTCACTTTTCTTATCATGTGAAGTGCAAAGCCCAAGAAGTCACCCAGCTCTTAGTGACAATCTTCTCAAGTCTCTATCAATTTGCTTACAGTAAATCTAGAGCACTGCCAATCATAACCCTGAATGGCCTTGGGAAATTAACCTCTTAAAAAAAGTGTTCCCCTCAAGAAAACCCAATTTGCCTTGGGCAATGTGATCCTGAAGCCCCTCTCCACTCTCTAACATGAGGGGAAAGTATACATAGAGGCGGATTTTTCTGTTTAATTTCCACATGGTGTGTGTTCTCCCCCACATGCCTGTATCACCACCAGATGCAAAAATCAGCCAGTGTGCAGTGGGGGAGCGGCAGTGTAGGAGAGGAAGAACCATCCTAAACGGTCTATTACTCTGTCAATATGCACACAGAACTCTCATTAATGTTAATTAGATTTTCCCCCAGTACAAGGGAAGCTAGACCTCAAACAGCAAGTTCAAAAATAAAAATTAAGAAAAAAACCTATCCAGCAATGCAAAACCTAGGACAAAAATTAGACATCGTCCCTGCCTCCAAGCAACCTTAAGTTGTGTAAACATATTTATGTGGCCATTAACCTGGGCAGTTATTGAACTTGTCAGCATCACACACAAAATGTATATAAGGATAACTATTCAGGAACAATTTCTCAGATGAACTAAGTAAAAACTGGGTTTCCTCCTGCGCTGTAGATGCACCCAGTGCATCATCTTTAGCTAGATGGCAGAGAATGGCTTAGTTTAACAGACCCTTCATTCGTGCTCATCTTTGAGAGAGGAGAGAAGAGATAAATACAAAGACCTGCTACCCCACATCTATGGCCTTTGCGTAAAACCAGAACATTTAGGTCGTCCTTGTCTTTTCTCTTCCACACCTAGCCCATTTCCCATCCACTAAAAATTCCCTGATGTATTTCCTTTAAATAAATGTAAAGAAAATTTCATTTCCCTTATGTTCATATCCAACTCAACATATCTGTCACCCTGGTTACTGTGAATGTCCTCATTTGGACCCTATTTCTCTACATGGAGACAATGATGCCATTTTTACTATGACGGTCAACTCCTGGATTCTCTACTATTTCCCTGAGTGAAAGCTGGACACTGCTCTCAAGATGCAGCCATTGTCACCCAAGTTTTGTGACGTCATACCCTCCTGTGCTCTTCCCAGCCTGTCCATGCTCCCTGCTTCCTGAATGTCCCGTTGAAATGCTGATTGAATTCACCAGCCTTTGGTTGCTATAACAGGAACACCAAAGTAAGCAATTTTAAAGGGAAGATAGGTTTCTTTTGACTCACAGTTCTGGAGTCTTCAGCCCAAGATCTGCTGGGTCTACTGTCCTTAGATCCAAAAAGGGACAGTGTGTGGCACTGAGACCGTGCAATGTAGAAGGCTGTAGACCTCACAGTAGTTGGGAAGCAGGATGAGCCCCAGTAAAGGAACAGGGATGAGTTGTGTGCTATTTAGCATCACACCACCTGTGGACTTTCACCCAATAGGATCTACCAAAGGATTTCAACAACCTCCCTCCCCTGCCACCAAGTTATCAATTAGTAATTGATTAGGTCAATGAATAAGCCCACAGCCCATGGCATAGCTAACAAACCTTTAATACACGAACCTTGAGGGAGACACTTTATATCCAGTTCCACCAAGTGACCTCTACCTGGCCACTAGCCAGGTAGATTCCCACCCACTGGCCACTCCTCAGATATCACTTTCTTCAAGATACACGTCTATCTCCCCAGAGATCCCTCCCTAACTATCCTCATTGGAATAACACCCCCACCCAGCTTCTCGGTTTCTGCTTGTATTTCTCTGACATATTTCACTCCATGACATATAACAGTATAGCACATATATGTGTATTTAGGCATCTGTCTGCATCTTTCTACCCTAGAGGAAAATAAACTCCCTCAGGCACTGTATCAGAGTCTCTGCTGCTGGACTAACGCCCTGGACAGAGGCCAGAACACCGGACAGCTTTTTGGCAAATGAAATAAAATGTTGTTGTGCTTATTGGAGATACACTGTGTGTGTACAAGTCATTGACAATTAATAAACCCAGACGCTATAACATCTTTGACTATAATAGGAAATTATGTTAAAAAAATATAGTGACTTTTAAACTCCTAAATCAAATACCACCACCTTCCCAGATTACTTTATTCCTCTCTCACTCTGGAATAGCTTAAACACAACCTGGATAAAGCAATTAGTTGCTAATGTGCATGAGATACTGGGTTTAAGCCTAGGCCCCAAGAAATAGCATTTCTTATGCCCATGGCATTTTGGATTTTCAAATGCTATCTTTAAAACACATACATATTTTTTACATCCATCTTAATTCAATATAATAAAAACTTATATAGTCTGTGATCCCTGTTGTTGTTGTTATTTTTGGTCTTGGATCTTTCTCAGAATCAAACTAGCCATAAGAAGGGAGCTGCTATCTTTCCTGTCATAATCAGATCTGCTGGAAACAGAAGCCTGCGAACAAGGATGCTGACCGGAGTTATGCAATCTACTGTTTTTTTTTTTTTTTTTTTTTTTTTTTTTTTTATCTGTGACATGCTGACAGGGGTTGACACTTAGTGGGTTAGTACCGTGTAGTTGTCAGCGAGCATTAAGACTTGTGGTCCGTTCTGCAGTCAAAATAAAGGAAGAATGACAAAGTCCATATTTGAAATCTACACTGCAGCACTGTGGCAGCCTGAAGCATTTGTTTCTATTTTCGAGGCAGTAACCAGCACCCACACTGCCTTGCTGACCAGAGAGATGGGTTCCTTTATCCTTAAACAGAGGATCCATTAACTATTTACACCTAAGCGTACTTCCTTCATAGTGGCCATAGAAAACACATTTTTCTCATCAAACTTTTATGTATCTTTCCCTATGTTAATTACAGTCATATATAATAGAAAAATAAGCCAGGGGGAAGTCAAGGAGAAAGCATTTCTAACACAAGAGACTGTGCTTACAATGATGCCAGCGGTTCTGTGAAATAGAACAGGCTTGATCTGTCATTGAAGAGTTCAAGATGTAGGATATTCTGTTAGTGCTGTGTAGAGTCTTGGTAATCTCTTCTAAAGGTGTATAGTACATATTCTTAAATATATTCATGTTGTATGAAAATGTAATAATGAAACACATTGCTTTATATGCCATCTTAGAAATTAATACATACATACATATATATACATATATATGTAAATTTATATATATATATATATATATATATATATATATAACTACACATTTGGAAGTCTACTTTATTACTGTGTTACATTAGGTAATAGTCTGCCATGGAATAAGGCTTTCTAAGAGAAGCCATGGCTTATTTCTCCTTTGTCATGATGCCCGTCATGAGCAAAGCAAGCTCTTAAACTCACAAAAGTAGTGAGAGATGTGATCTGTGGTTTGTTTAGATCATGTTGCCTTTCTTTTAGAAGTGAATCATCCTGTTTCTGGATTGAGACATTTTCCTTGTCTTGAACTGTGAGATTGTGCCTTCTTTGTCGTCTGACACCGGTGATTGAATTACTGTACAACACATTAAGCAAAGACAAATGCAGAACAGCATCAATTAAATTATGTTCTCATGATCCAAGAGAGAGAGAGGACTCTTCACAGAAAGAGGAGGCCAAACGTTGCCAAGTGATGAGTACTGATATTGGGAAAGGAAGAAAGACTATGATTCACGAGTACTTGAGCTAGGCTCTCTCCCATAATGACCAAAAGGAAAGACAAACTAAGATTGGCTTAAGTCATTTCCAAATGAGCCGAGAGATTAGGCAAGGGATACGTAAGATCCGCATACAGGCATGGAGATGGGTCTAGCTAGTTTTTCTTAACACAGAATGTTGAATTTGAGAGTCAACTGAGTGTGCCCCCAAAATTAAACTCTGGACTGTTCCTCAGTAAAGTTCCTAACATAAATCTCAACTAAAGAAGCGCCATCAGTATCTGGAATCTCAGCCACTGACAAGGGCCACAGCGACTATCCCAATGAAGACCAATAGGTCCAATGAATTCATATGCATGATCTTAATCAGCCCCATTTGACTTATATACTCAATGACTCTGAAATGCAAGTCTCACTTTTAACCTTCATTAAGAGATATTAATGTACAATGCATAATGGGTGACATTGCATTCTGGATAGCAATTCCAACTTCTATATGTTTACCAGTTGTGTGGCCCTGTTATAAGTACTTTATGTATACTTCTCAATGTAGACCCCAATAAAACCTCATGGCATCAATATTGTTATTACATATGATTCATAATGATAGTGCCAATTCTAGTGGTTACTTCTCTGGATGTCCAGTGATTATACTTGAAGCACACAAGGAAGCTATGTGTCTTCATTGCTTATGTGCTTGTATGACAGCACATATACTGACACATGTCCATACCACCATGCCTCATTACCCCTTCTTAGGTCAGTATGGATAATTTACATATATAAATTTCACTTATTTAAGTGTATATCTGAATGAGTTTCAACATACTTATACACAACACCCCTGAACTAGCACCACAATTAATATTTAGAACATTTTTGTGGCTATAGAAGTATTATTTTTAGTCTTTCCCAAATTTTACATATCTTATAAGAAAATATCTTGTCACTAAAATTTAGGTCTATATTTTAATAACTATATTAAAAATATTTTGTCTGTACAGGGGAGTTATCTCAGTAAGCTATGTCAATAGCTCTAAAATAGTTATAGTCATATGTGTATACCATTAATCGTCAAATCGGTATTACATTTCTTCTCATCTATAAGCATTATTCTTTTGAACATGTATGTACACATTTATTTATCATTCCATTCAGTGATGGATAGTTTTTTCTGGTCTTAACTACTATGAATAGAGTTACTATGATCATGTCTATAACTTTTCTATAAAGGAGTGCTTCTTTCTCTTGGATAAATTTCTGAGATGCAATTACTGAATCAGCTAGAAAACGAATCTTAGTTTTACAAAAGAAGTAAAACTTAATGGTGTCATGATGCAGAGCTGAGTTCTCAGGAGGTTGCAGCAAGAACACCACAAGTTCAAGGCCAGCCTGAGAAACTCAGTTAAGGCACTGTCTCAAAAGAAATGCAAGGAAGAATAGCTGATATTGTCACAATGACAGGACAGGTGTCTGGAGTACAAAAGGCTAGGTTTTGTCTCCAACAAGAAGTAGGAAAGAACAGCCACAAAAAAATAGCAGAAAATGTTTTTCAAAGGGGTTAAATGATTGCACTCACAGTCCCACCAGCTATCTGTGAGAGTGTGAGAGTTAAGAGCTATAGTGTTGATTTTCTTCAGGACCCGCTGTGGACAATCTTTTGAACAGTTGTCCTCTTAGAGAGAGTGCTATGACACTTCATTGTGGCATTACTGTGCCTTTCTGTGGACACTATTGATAGGAGACTTCTATGTGTTATTTGTTATTTGTATTTCTATATTTGCAAATATCTAGTAACATTTTCTGTCCATTTTTAATATTTATTGTTCATAAGTGAGTGGTAAAGAGTTATTACATATTCTAGATGCTACTAATTGGTAGCTTGGCTTCATGATCTTCAATATTTAAACCCATGAAGGTCAATTTTGAGAAGTCTCATTTATAGGGATTTTTAACCTTTTATGGCTTTACATGTTTAAAAATTAAGACATTTAAAAAATTTTTTAAGTTTTGTAATTTAAATTTTCATGTTTGTCTCCAGGTGATGGTTAATGTTGATTATCAGCTTAATAAGGTCCAGGGATCTCCTCGGAAAAGAGCCTCTTAGCACTCATGTGAGGGATTTTGTAGACTAGGTTAAAAAACATAGGAAGACCCATCCTAATCATGTGTTGCACCATCTTGTAGGCTCAGGTTCAGAAGCATCCACCACCATTGTCTTCCTGATCACCTCAAGCTCCCACAGCCAGGGCTGCCCTGATATGATAAACTGACCAACTGTGGACAAAATAAGCCCTTTCTCCTTTAGGTTGCACTTACAAGGGTATTTTATGACAACAAGAGGTAAAGAAGCTAATAAATCCTATAGCTAGCTAATATTCATGTACATTTTAAGTCAAAATTTGTTTATAGTTTATAGTAAATAACAAGATACATTTCATTTTTTTCTTCATTTTATTGAGAAGAATAGTCTTTCCTATAAAATCACATTCTCACTTTCAATGAAAATCAATTGAGCATACACATAGGCTCCTATTTCTTGGGAAAGTATTTTTAGTTTGGACATTAGAAGAAATACTGGGCATAGTTCCCCTTCTTTTTTAACCTTTAAATGAAAATTTTATCTCAAATTTTTGAGGTAGGTGAAACTTGCAAAGCCAGTTTTCTAATCTAAGACATTAATAATTATAATACTTGGGGCTGCAGAGATGGCTCAGCAGTTCTGAGCACTGACTGTTCTTCCCGAGGTCTTGATTTCATTTCCCAGCAACCACATGGTGAATCATAACCATCTACAATGAGTTCTGGTGCCCTCTTCTGGCCATGCAGGCAGAACACTGTACACATATTGAATATATAAATCTTTCTTGAAAATAATTATAACACTTAAGAAGGTTAACATTACATTTTCTGGCAGGAATGGAGAGAGAAGCAGAATTGCCTGAGCATTCCTAATGACTCCTCCAATGCTACCTTGCCCTTTCTTATCCCCGGGAGAGTTCCTGGTGGAATTGAAGTGTCACTCATGCCTGAAACAAAGACCTTTTGCCTGACACCTGAAAAGAGGCACTGCAGCAAGAAAGCATGTGGAAGTCATTCTGGGCAACAGATAGAAAGCACAGAGACTTATAGTTGTCCTGTTGACATGAGAGGATTCTGTGGTAGAATTGATCAAGGTAGGACAAAGCATCACAGAAAGGACCTTTTGAGAAAAAGGGAGGTCTGGCGGCCTGCTTGCCAGACTGATTTCCAGAGCAGTTGTACCAGCTTGCAATCCCACAAACAATGGAGGAGTGTTTCTCTTTCTTCACCAGCATCTGCTGTCAACCTGAGTTTTTGATCTTAGCCAATCTGACTGGTGTTTTGATTTGCATTTCCCTGATGACTAAGGACTTTGAACATTTTCTTAGGTGCTTCTCAGCCATTCGATATTCCTCAGTTGAGAATTCTTTGTTTAGCTCTGTCCCTCATTTTTAATTGGGTTATTTGATTTTCTGGAGTCTAACTTCTTGAGTTCTTTGTATATATTGGATATCAGTCCTCTATTGGATGTAGGATTGGCAAAGAGTGTTTTCTACTCTATTGGTTTCCATTTTGTCCTAATGACAGTGTTCTTTGCCTTACAGAAGCTTTGCAATTTTGTGTGGTCCCATTTGTCTGTTCTTTTTTTATTAGATACTCTCTGAATTTACATTTGAAATGTTATCCCCTTCACCCACCTGCTACTCTCCCCACTCCCTGTCTGCTTGTGTTCACGAGGGTGCACTAGTTCCCAATCACGCTCTCCACCTCAGTGCCTTGGAATTCTCCTACAACTGGAAAATGTATCCTCACTGAACCGAAGGTCTCTTTTCACATTGATGCCAGACACTGATATTCTCTGCTACCTATGCAACTGGGGCCATGGGCCTCTCAATGCATGCTCAACGCATTGTCAGAGCATAAGTCATTGGTGTTCTGTTCAGGATATTTTCTCCAGTACCATGTGTTCGAGGCTCTTCCTCGCTTTCTCTTCTATTAATTTGAGTATATCTGGTCTTATGTGGAGGTCCTTAATCCACTTGAACTTGAGCTTTGTACGGGGTGATAAGAATGGATCCATTTGCATTCTTCTGCATGCTGACTGCCAGTTGGACCAGCACCATTTGTTGAAAATACTATCTTTTTTCTATTGAATGTTTTTAGCTCCTCTGTCAAAGACCAAGTGACCATAAGTGTGTGGGTTCATTTCTGAATCTTCAATTCTATGCCATTGTTCTACCGACCTGTTTATGTACCAATACCATATAGTTTTTTATCACTATTGCTCTGTATTACAGCTTGAGGTTAGGAATGGTGATTCCCCCAGAAGTTCTTTTACTGTTGGGAATAGTTTTCACTATCCCTGAGTTTTTCATTATTCCAAATGATTTTGAAAATTGCTCTTTCTAACTAAATAAAGAATTGAGTTGGAATTTTGATTGCCATTGCATTGAGTCTGTAGAATATTTATGGCAAGATGGTCATTTTGAAAATCAGACTGGCAGTTCCTGAGAAAATTTGACATAGTACTACCTGAGGACTCAGCTATACCTCTCCTGAGTATATACCCCAAAAATGCTCTAACATACAACAAGGACACATGCTCCACTATGTTCATAGCAGCCTTATTTATAATAGCTAGGAGCTAGAACCCATATGTCCTTCAACAGAGAAATGGATAAAGAAAATGAGGTACATTTGCAAAATGGAGTACCATTTGGCTATTAAAACAATGACTTTATGAAAATCTTAGACAGATGGATGGAACTAAAAAAATATCATCCTGAGTGAGGTAACCCAATCACAAATAAATACCCATGGTATGCACTCACTAATAAGTGGATATTAGCTCCAAAGCTCAGAATACCCAAGATACAATTCACAGACCAAATGAAGCTCAAGAAGAAGGAAGACCAAATTGCAGATGCTTCAGTCCTTAGAAGGGGGAACAAAAATGTTCTCAGAAGGAAATACGGAGACAAAGTTTAGACCCAGAGACTGCCCCACCTGGCGATCCAGCCCATATACAGCCACCAAACCCAGACAATATTGCTGACAGGAGCCTGATACAGATGTCTCCTGAGAGACTCCACCAGAGTATGACAAATACACAGGCGGATGCTCATAGCCAACCATTAAACAGAGAATGGGGTCCTTAATGGAGGAGTTAGAGAAAGAATTGAAGGAGTTGAAGGGGTTTCCAACCCCATAAGAACAACAATACCAACCAACCAGAGCTCCAAAGGACTAAACCACTATCTAAAGAATATTCATGGCTCCAACTACACATGTAGCAGAGGCTGACCTTAATGGTTAGAGAAGCCGTTGGTCCTGCCAAGGCTCAATACCCCAGTGAAGGGAAATGTCAGGGCAGGAAGTTGGGAGAAGTGGGTGGGTGAAGAATCACCCTCATAGAATCAGGAGGAGGGGTGATGGAATATGGGGTATGAAGGGTAAACAGGGAAAGGGAATAACATTTGAAAAGTAAATAAAATATATCCAAAAAATTAAAAAAAAAATAAAGAACAGGTGCTTGCAAACCCACCTGATTATAAATGATACACAGACTCTGAAGCAAGATTTAGAACTAAAATTGGTGGACAAAGAAGAACCTCCTTAGGAGGGGGTGCCTTGGTATACTATGAACTCAGACTGGTGAGCTGATTCCAAATCAGTTAGGTGGCATAAAATAAATGGGAAAGCAACTACAGTACTGTAGGTTGACATGACTCTGATGCAAATAAACTGAGTTCTCTCTGCACATAAACAACAGCCTCCCTTGATGTCTTGGGCCATTGAGGTCACTCCAATAAGAGATCATCAGCTGTGCTGAGCATGAACACCAGGAATTCCTATCTTGCAGCTTGAGGTACAGAGAACTTCAGGAGCATGGCAGATGCTTTGTCTAGGGTAGGTGTTCTTCCTGGCTCGGAGGAAGCTTCTCTCTGACTTTACAGGTCATAAGGATATCTCCTCGAAAATACTAATTCCTGCTAGGTTGTGGTGATGCGTGCCTTTAGTCCCAGCAGAGGTGGCAGAGGCAGATGGTGTGAATTTAAAGCCAGCCGGGTCTACAGAGTGAGTTCCAAGATGGAACAAAGAAACCCTGTCTCAAAAAACAAAAAAAAAAAAGGAAGAAGAAGAAGAAGGAGGAGGAGGAGGAGGAGGAGGAGGAGGAGGAGGAAGAAGAAGAAGAAGAAGAAGAAGAAGAAGAAGAAGAAGGAGAAGGAGAAGGAGAAGGAGAAGGAGAAGGAGAAGGAGAAGGAGAAGGAGAAGGAGAAGGAGAAGAAGAAGAAAAATTGGTGATAATACAAATAGTGAAGTCCCTAAGTCCCCATCACCTAATCACTGCCAATGTGCTGAGTCATCACACTGCCATCGTGGGGGTTAAAATTCCACCATTTTAAGTTGGAAGAACATGGATACTGGGGTCACAGTACATGATAACTGAAATATATTTTTTAAATGTATTTTTTGGAATTCCTATTTTCATAATAACCTTTAAGTACTTTCAGCTTGTAATGACCAGCCATGCCAAAGTTGTATGCCTACCTCTGATAATATCTATATCTTTAAAATGCATGCTCTGTGAAGAAAAATGGCTTCTTTAACATACTTATTTTTTATGTTTATAAGTGACTTATCTGCAAGTATGTCTGTGGAGTATGTATGCCTGGCTACTGTGGAAAAACCTGAAACTAGATGGTTGTATACATTCTGGGAACTGAAGGTAGGTCCTCCACAAAAGGGGAAAGTGCTATTAACCAATGAGCCACCTCTCCAACCATTTCTCTCTCTCTCCCTCTCCCCCCTCTCCCTCTCTTTCTTCCTCTCCCTCTTCCTCTCCCCTTCTCTCCCTCTCTTTTTCCCTCTCACTCTTCCTCTCCCCCCTCTCTCCCCCTCTTTCTCCCTCTCCCTCTCCCCCACCTTTGTGTGTGTGTGTGTGTTAGTTGTATTATCAGTATATCCTGCTGACCTCCCTGTAGCTCCCCAATCCTTGAAATCCCCACTGAATGAATTCAGGTTAGCCACGCAGGGCAGCGGGCAGCAGGAGTCTGTTCCTGAGCAGCAGGAGACCCTCTCAAGTGTAAGAATGGACAGTGGCCAAAGTGACCATTTCAGATGAGACCCCTCTCATGGGATGACAGTAGGACAGTCAATAGTGCCCAAAGGGATCAATACAAAAGGAATGGATGATGGCCAAAGAGACCAGTGTGCCAACCTATAGTATAGACTATGTCATTTCTGTAAGTTTTGGGAACAGACAACTTTCCTGGGAGGTGCAACTCGTGGCCTATTTGGACTAAGGCCTCTTCTGCTGAGAGGAAGAGCAGTGGTGTATGCTTGTTCTTTACCAGAAAGCCTCTGAGCTAGAAAGTGGTTATAGAATATTTCCAGAAGGGTCAGAGATAGGACACAGAACCCATTGTTTGGATTAGTGAGCTAAGTCCTGAGGTTTCGACTCTAGTTTGACAAGATGCTCATTTGGAGAAAAGCTACTAGCCTCAGTGGCTTTCCTGCTGCTAGCTAGCTACTAACACTTGTAATCAACACAGTAACTATTCATGCATTCTCAGGACATCTCTATAATGCATTAGGACCAGATCAATGTCACTAGAATGACTGCCTCTAGTTTATAATAGAATAGGCATGTTAAAAGTTGTTTCTAAGCCCCTATTTTAAATTACATACTTCACTGAGGTTAAGCATGCCTTGCTTCTAATTTTGAACTACCTAGAAGAGTCCCGTGCAGGTAATGGCAAGCAGTCAATGCTAGCTGTGTAAGAATATTTGAAGATCAGAAAAGTCATCTTGAGTCTGAAAAGGATACTAGCAGATGGAACATGGTGTGCTGTGTCAAACCATTCTGAGATGTTTCTTTGGTTACTTGCATAAAAAAAATTCCCATTCCTCAAATTCCCAAAACTAGAAAGGGACTAAAGAGATCCCGAATATCTGAAGCCAAAAGGGAAAAGCTACACTTCATAATAGAGTACAGATGCTGTAGGCATTTGCTTCGTGAGTCGTCCCACAGATGTGTTATATTTATCTAAACTACATCTGATTCAGATCATCAGGCAACAAATATTTATCCAATCTCTCTCTCTCTCTTTATTTAGAAGGCAGTCAAGTTTGGTCAGAAAGAGAGCTACTGCATAGAAATAGTATATTCAACAGTAGAAAGACATGATCTCTTCTCCCCCCAATGTTAAGTGATTGGTTAACATCGTAAATCACTCTTACCAAAATATCTTTTTTTTTTTTTGCTTGTTTACTTCAGTTGGCATCCCTGAAATGAACTATCCCCTGTGTAATAGGACACAGCAGGACTGGATGCCAGCACACATGCTACACCGTTTGCTCTGGTGTAAATCCATGTTGACTGTATAAAGATGCTGCTCTGAATAGTTTACTTTGTCTCCCAGCCATAGGGCACTAAGCCCTGGACATTACTGAGCACAATGGGCTTTGAATTCTGTGCCCATGGACCACAGCCAGCATCACACCAGAAGTTAATGACCGATTGTTATCTTAGCCCATCGCTTGCATTCCTTTTGATAAGACTCCTCCAGTACAAGGGATGGATCAGAAAGTACAGGATTAATTAAGGTCAAATCCCAGTGAAACATGTAATCCATTTTTCTCAAGGAGAGAAGTTGCAAGAATCACAGAGCGAATTTTACAAACTAAAACCCAATTTTTAAAATGTTTAATTAAACTCAAAAGTTAATTTCCTTCATTTAAAGAGACAGATGCAATGTAATTTAAATGTGCCAGTATATAATCAGACAGGAAACATTCATCATTTCTGTGAACTACTGTGATTTACATTGGTGATGAACGACCCAGAACATCCTAAAAATCCAAGCACATCTAACTCATCCAACTATGCTGACACACGCTTATTAACATCCGACAGTCACAATTAGTCTCTGGTAAACAACTGAGTTTGGGTCCAGTAGTGTACTGTTCTTCAAACGTAAGTTTTGATTTAAAAAAATGTTCAAAAAGTCACTCTGTGGCTCAGTGAACTCATTATTTCTGTTTCAGTAATTTATAAAATAAATATCATTCTCAAGTAATGAAATCATAAACAATGAAAATACCGTGCTCATTTCTGAATCTTAAGGGATTAGGTCATATTTTATTCTAATAATTCCCTGTTAATTTTTACTAATTTTTTTCCATATCATAAAGTCTTAAAAGAAATACAAAATAACCTTCTTCAGTTGTCTAGTGCTCTAGCTAAGACATCAAGTACTGGTGAAAAAGGTATGGAGTGAGTGGATAGCCCATTCATGGTCCTCATTTTAGTAGAATTGCTTTGAGATTCTCTCTATTTATGATGATGCTGGCTATCAGCTTGCTGTAAACTGCCTTTGTTATGTTGAGAGATGTCCCTTGTATCCATAATCTCTCCAGGACTTTGATCATGAAGGGGTGTTAAATCTTGTCAAAGGCCTTTTCTGCATCTAAAGGGATGACAGTTTACTTCTTGTCTTTCAGTTTGTTTGTGGACTGGATTATATTTATTAATTTCCATATTTTTGAACCATCTCTCCATCTCTAAAATGAAGCCCACTTGCTGGGCACAAACTCATAACCTTGGCTGTTCTGGCCTCGTATTTCCCAACATGGGCATTGCAGAGATCTTTATGGGTCTCAGCAGGAAAACTGAAGAACAAATGAGACGATAGAAGGCACCTGAGTACAGCAGCCTTCCTGCTTTGTCTGAAGGGTTTAATGTTCAGCTCTCTTTCAGGGATCACTGTAAGTCACTGTAGCTAGCTGGAGCTCTGTAAACCTAAACTTTTTGAAGGTAAATATAATTCTAAATTAAGATGGCAGTAATCATATGAAAAACGTGGTTTTGATCTCAACAAAGGATAGCTTTTCCTTCTATGTCCCGGGTGATTTTTTTTTTAAATAATTTCATAAATTTCTAGTGATGTTTGAAATTGAACAAATCATCTAATATTCATGAGCTTCAGCTCTTGCCCATGTGGAACGAAATGCTGGTGGCTGTCTGTGAAGACACCTTTGCTGACCTCAGACCAGAAAGGCCTGGTTCTCCCATGCGCTCCACACCACGCTGAAACCGACTTCTGCAGTATACTGAATATTTCTCTATCTGTCTCCTGTGTCTACTCCATTATACACATCAAAAACTGCTAACAAATTTCCTTAAACATCATATTCCTAGAATCTAACAGTAACCGTAGTTTAAAGTCTAGTTTTTAAAAATAATCAATAACATTAACCCAGTAGGGGTGTTGCCCACTTGGGAGGCAGAAACAGGTGGATCTCTGTGAGTTCAAAACTAGCCTTGTCTACAGAGCAAGTTGTAGGATACCTAGGGCTACATAGAGAAACCCTGTCTCAAACTAACAATAAAGAGTCATCAATAATGTTAAGTAACCAAATTATCTATTAGTCCACAGCACCAATTACATCATGTTTTGTGGCCATAACTAGAGCTATTCTTATACACACACACACACACACACACACACACACACACACACACACACACACATTCACTATTGTAGACTAGCTTCTTAATCTGTGAGCCAAACCAAAAACCCTGTCTGTCCTTAATTTGTTTATGTTATAGATGTTTTTAGGGATTTTAGGTTGTTTTTGTTTTATGCATACGTATGTGCGTGAGTGCTTTGGTCACGGCACATAAAAAGCCATCAACACATGAGGTATTTATCGATTGGCACACTAGCAACAATTCGCTGTGCCTTTTCTCCTCTACCCACACCCTGTCATCTCCTGTTTGTGTAAAATAGACTGTATTAGTCACTTTTCTTGCTCAGAACAAACATTTGAAAGAAACAACATAAAGAGAGATTGATTTCAACCCATGGCTCTGGTGCTATGGTCCATCAGGCAGAGAACACATAATGTCTGAGATTCTATTCCTGCATGGCTGGGGTTTGGAACTGTGAGCCAAAACAAACCTTTCTGTCTGTAACTTGCCATCGCCAGGTCTTTTGTCTTGGCATACAAAAGTCACTAATGCAGAAATAGTAATTTTCTTGCATACAGCATTCATCTGTATCCTTTATCCTTGCCCATCCTGTTCCTTTAGTCTTCTTACTAAATGTAAGCAGCCAGGAGACAGAGAGAAGTTGTGCAGTGACCAGAAACCAAGATGACACTCAAAGTTTGCTTCCTAGAAACCTAGTTCTTCCAGGGAGGCCATGCCTCCCATGACCTCCCAAAGGAGTCTCATCAGCCCTGGACCAAGTAGTCAAACTTATGAGCATCTGCAGACATTTCCCATTCAAACCCAAATGGAGAAAAAAAAAAGCTACATGCCAACAGATGTTGAAAGTAAAAAAAAAACCAGATTACAGTTTCACATTGTTTAATGTATTTTGATATAAAATATACCAAATAGAACATTTAAATGTCTCAGAAGTACAAATAGATGGGACTTGAGTGGGCAACAAATAATGAGACACATACTACTTAATTTAAATAGGAATTGAAATTCTCTGTATAAAGTAGACATTAAGACAGATAAATGTCTGGACTCTTAATAGCTGGGGGAGCAAAAACTAGGGATCCCATCATTTAAACTGGAATTTGGGATTTTTCCATTGCTAAAGCAGATGAGAAATGTCAAAGAAAGTTCAAGGGCAAACTATGCAAATGGAAAATTAATGGCTTTACTTTTCTGTGTTAGGCATCATTTCCTGTGCATTTGAAGCAAAGTGTGTGTTTAAGCCACATTTAGATTTATCTTTGACATCTTTCTAAAGAAAAATATGTATTAAAATGCAATTTATGTATGCTGTATTTTTGTATTTCATACTCTTTCCATTTATTTAGCACTAATGTTGTAGGAAGAGCTTCCTTTTTTTTTCAGAAAAATGTCAAAAAGAACAAATTACTCAGAATGGTACTGTTGGTTCTAAGTAGGCCATTTTACTTTATACTAATATAATGCATTCTCTAAATATTAGGACATATTTTTTTTTACAATTTTTCAAGCTAATTTTAGTGACTGGTGATACTCAGCGATAAGGAGAAAATATTGAAAACAAATATCCCAGTACACCTCTGTGCCAGCCAGCCATTTCTTCGGGGCAACTCTAAATCTAAGTCAAGTCACAAATGGATTGAGACTGGTGATCTCATGTCGCCCTTTGGAAAACCATGTATATCACAAAAGCAGTATACATTTTCACATAGTTGGCAGCCACTGTTTGAAATAGGCTGAGAATCAACTGAGCATAGAAACTCAATTTGCCTGAGGATGTGCTGCCTGTAAATAAAGGAGGCCAATAGTCTTGGCTACAACAATGGAGAGAGAATTCTCCCATCATCTATAACTTTATGTATGCTAAAACCAGACCATCTTGATTCCAAGTTATCAGGCTCTCATAAGCTGATTATATACACCTTTTAGGAGCAGACGTATAATAAACATGCTTTTAAGCTTACTTGAACACACATTTTTTGAGGACTGATTTTGTTGCATATTTTCTTTTATTTCTCCCAGAAGATTGTTTTTCTGTTATCTCTCCAGCAGCCCTGGTCATGGAGCATGCCACCTGCTGATCACACAGACCTGTGACAGCCACTGCGGATTGCTAATGGTAACACAGCACTGGTAAACAGATGACTCTGGATGTCTGATCTAGCCCAAGGGTGCAAAGGGCCTACTCAGAGAAAGCATGATAAAGCTACTTAAGAATAGTGAGACCCAAATTAGGAATAAGTAGATGTGTAAGCAATTATCCATGGGCACATACTACCTTAAAATAATTGGAACCACTGTGCACATTGCTTAAAATTCCCTGATGCCCACTATCAACTTGTATCTTTACTTCTAGGCTGGCCCTGTGCAAAATATAGGAGAAAGGGGGAAATCACGCCATATGTAAGGCAGTTAGTTTATATGAGTGCATTTTATTATTCTGGGATTTAGAAATGATCTTAGAGTAGGACATTTGGACATTTGCCTATTTAAAATGAATTATAATGATATTATATAAAACATAATAATACATAAGTACACATGCATATATAACATGTGTATACATTTGAAAATGTATAAATGTATAAACACATACATAGAGATTCATTTTGGGAGGGACTTGGGGACTATTGATAGAGTCTCATGGATGGTCTAAACACATCTTACCACTCAGCTACCCACAAATCAATCCCCCTATATGTTTGGAATGTTTTCCCAGTGTTTTTGGTCACTTTTCCATTGCTGCAATAAAACACCATGACTAAGGAAAAGTGGCTCCAGAGGGATAAGGGCCCATCTCCTTTACAGCCTATGAAGATGGCAGCAGGCAGGCCTGGTGGCTGGAAGTGGAAGAAGAGAGCTCAGATTTCAAACCATAAACAGGAAAGCAGTAAGAGTGGATGAAATGCCTTGAGTCTTCAGACTCTCAAAGCTCACCTGCAGTGATAGAGACCCTTCAATAAAGCCAAAACCTCTAAACCTTCTCAAACAGCACCACAAAATGGGGATCAAGTTGAAATGCCTGAGAATGTGAGGGAGATCTCATACAAATCACAACATTCCAGTCCCTAGTCCCCATGGTCTCATGCCTGTATCATAATGAAAAATGCATTTAGTTCAACTACAGCTGTCCCCATAGTCTTTCACATGAAGATACCTAAAAGAGAAAAAGTACATTTTCTCTATGAATTTTTTTATAAATTTTTTTTGTTGGGGATATTTAAAATGTTAATTGTGAAACTTAAGTGGATAAGAACTAGTTTGCTAGGCCTGCCTCAGCTCATATTCACCTTTTAGTTTATCATGCTAATGGACTAACATTGGTCTCCTGGAGATAAATTTCAATTTTGTGCCACTATCTTCTGTCGCTGTAAGTGAAGACAATACATTCTTTGTCAGAGTTAAAGAAAGAGAAAGAGAAAAAAAGAAAGAAAGGAAGAAAGAAAGAAAGAAAGAAAGAAAGAAAGAAAGAAAGGAAGGAAGGAAGGAAGGAAGGAAAGAAGGAAGGAAGGAAGGAAGGAAGGAAGAAAAGAAAGAAAGGAGGGAGGAGGAGAGAAGGAAAAAGGAAGAAAGAAGGAAGGAAGGAAGGAAGAAAGGAAGGAAGGGAAACCAGTACACAACTTGTATGTAGACAGTTTTGGTGGTGATCATTGGAGTACCTCTCTTAGTCCTGGAAAAGGCCATTGACCAGTATCAAACTTCATTAAGGTACTATTCTAATCACCTCTATTTCTAATGAAAATTAGACATAAGCAAGGGACTTAAAATACTAAGAGTGTATTTTAAGTCATCCTAATTGCCTCTTAGACTCTAATTTCAATGCATCCAAATCATCTTTATCGTATAAATGAAGTTTGAAAATGTCAGCCAGAGTCCAAATTCTAGAATTTTACTAACATCAAATAGTTGACTAAAGAGTTGTTAGAATGGGTGAGGAGATGGGACATCTCTACTTGTTCTCTGGGGTCTTTGCCTCTGGGGCTTCCTCCATACAGTTAAGTACAATAGGAATTCACCTATGGATGGTCCCTGTATGTTATTTCTCTTCTTTGCAATAGGTATGTGTCATGCCAGGAAGTTTTCTTCCCAGCTGAACAGATTAAGGAAAGGGATTTGTTTTAGATAAAGCAGGTTGTCCTGGTGCCAAACACAATCTAGCTCTACAGTCGAGAAGCCCTACGGATTATCTTGTATGTGACAAAGGAAACCCACATAAGTTGCATAGTTTGATGACCCACCCTTTGTAAGACCACAAATCAGTGGCTTGTCCCCCGCCTCCAAAATAAAGCTTACAGCTACAGCTAACTGTGCATAAGACGCTCAAGCAATACTTAAAATAAAAGACACTTTGTTCTTGACAGGATTTTAGCATTCAAATGCCAGTTCTCAAATACCAGACTCCTTATCAGCACGTAGACTGAAGGAAATGGAATGAAATTAAATACATGACGCATTGAAAGAAGTTATGCTGGATCCATAAGAATCCAAGTGGGGGTTGTACGACGCTGTCCCCCTTTCTCGGGCAGATAGCATCTCCAGTTCTGTCACTCCAACCCTAGATTGTTAATGTGTCTTAAGATTTCCCAGACAGCAATGTTTACACTGCTGAATGGCTTCATGTGTCTGTGAGCTGGCTTCTTTACATTCATTTCAGAGTCAACTTCCTCTGATGATGCAGCGGCATGTTACCACCATGGCACAGGAAATAATTAGATTTGGCCACAGTACCTGTGCAGGAGTGGCCCTTCTTCTTCAGCAGCTACAAACAAATAAAGTTCAGAATAGTGATGTATCTCAGAAAAGTGATATGCTAAAATAAAATAATAGTTAGTTGAACAGGAAAATGATTCTAGTTGCTGCTATTTTGGGGTCTACATTCTCCTCTCTCTCTCTCCCTCTCTCTCTCTCTCTCTCTCTGTCTGTCTGTCTGTCTGTCTGTCTCTGCTATTTTGTCTCTTTTGTTGGATCGTCTCTATAGTGCTTCAGAAGCAGTTTCTGCTTGTCGCAATATTTGGCTTTTATTAAATTTCAAACTCTGAATTCACCCAACAGAACAAAGAAAACTGCTCTGGAACTTTGATCATATCACCAAGTTTCCATTCCAGATTTGGCCACAGTTTTCCAAGAAAGTGTGGTCATTGTATTTCCGGAGGAACTGGGATTTTTATGTGTAGAAGTAGCTGGGCCTCCGTTTCAAATAATAAGCTATGAACCTGCATAGCCCAAAGTTAAGTCCTCCAATGAACTGTATATATTAAGTCCAAGCCTCTATCTTTAAAGGCCTCTAGCAGTGGAGGGAACACCAAGATGAAAGTCTTGATGAAGAGAAATAATTAAAACTTAATAGCTGCTTGTTGTATAAGTAGGTGCAGAGGGGAAAAAATGATCATTTTACGTATTCACAAGGAATTTATAAAGGGTTTTGTGTCTTATAAGTGAATAATTTGGGGTGGTTAACACTCATAGGTGACCCCTAAAAGACAGTGGGTCAAGGCTAAGTACCCAGTTCACTCTCTGTTATGGTTCATGACTATTTTAAACTCCATATAAGAAAAAGTCACTAAATCCAAGAAAACTAGAGAAGAGGTAACCTCTAGATGGAAAAAGCTCAGTATAACCATATAAATGTTCTTCAGCCTTTTGGCATGAGCATCTGAGGTCTCTGAACTACTGTTAGAGAGCTGAGAGACTCAAAACTGGTTAAAGAAAAACTTCTCTGTTTGATGAAATAACTCAGCTAGTAAAGTGTTTGCCCTACAGCCATGGAGATCAAAGTTCAATCACCAGATATAGGCCAAGATGCTAGGCACAGAGGTGTGAGTTTTCAGCCTACCTGTACAGGGCTGGTCTTCTGGACCAAGGATCTGAAGACCTGAAAGAATGGGGTGAACTACCGTCTGATGCCACAGACAATCTTACTTTAGTTTCAGTGTATTTTTTATTTAATTTCTAATGAATATTGCTGTATTTACATTTCAAATGTTAACCCCTTTCCTCCCAATCTATTTTCCCCTCCCCCTCGACTTGCATTCACAATGGTGCTCCATCTCCCAATCACTCTCTCTACCTCAGTGCCTTGGCATTCCCCTGCACTGGGAAAACACACCTTCACTGGACCAAAGACCTCATCTCACATTGATGCCAGACACTGCTGTTCTCTGCATATGCAACTGGAGCCATGGGTCTCTCCATGTGGGCTCATTGGTTGGTGTTTTAGTCCCTGGGAGTTCTGGATAGTTTGGTTGGTTGATAATGTTGTTCTTCCCATGAGGTTGCAACCCTTTTAGCCCCTTCAGTTCTTTCTCTAGCTCCTTCATTTGGGTCCCATGTTCAGTCTGATGGTTAGCTACAATCATACTCAACTGTATCTGTATAACTGGCAGAGCCTCTGAGGAGGCATCTCTATCTGGTTCCTGCCAGTAAGTACTTCTTGGCATCAGCAATAGTGCTTGAGTTTGATGGCTGCATATGGGGTGGATCCCAAGGTGAAAAAGTCTCTGAATGATCTTTTCTTCAATCTTTGCTCCTCTATTTGACCTTGTATTTCCTCCTGTGAGTCTTTTGTTCTCCCTTCTAAGAAGAACTGAGGCATCTACATTCTGGTTTTTCTTCTCTTTGAGCTTATTAAGATCTGTGAAATGTTTCTTGGGTATTCAGAGCTTTTGGGGGCTAGTGTCTGCCTATCAGTGAGTGCATACCATGTGTGTTCTTTTGTGACTGAGTTACCTCACTCAGGATGATAGTTTCTAGTTCCATTCATTTGCCTAAGATTTTTATAAAGTCATTGTTTCTAATAACTGAGTAGTACTTCATTGTGTAAATGTACCACACTTTCTGTACCCATTCCTCTGTTGAAGGATATCTGGGTTTTTTCCAGCTTCTGGCTATTATAACTAAGGCTGCTGTGAACATGGTAGAGCATGTATTCTTGTTAGATGTTGGAGCTTTTGTTGGGTATAGCCATACATGTGACAAAGGAAATAAGGATCCTAGAAAGGTTGCTTGAGCTCAGAAAAGCATGGGAATAAACATAGGTAACAAAAACTAAACATCAGCAGCCATTCCCCAGAACTTTCTCAGGACAGACCAACTGCAATAAAATTACCTGGCAAGTTCTACAGATTATATCTGTGAAGGCACAAAACCAAGGCAGGGTGCTGTAGCTATTTTCTGACATCCCACAAGAATAAACGTGTCTTATAAACTGAATGTAAATGTTTAACACAGGTTGCATGAAATCACATCCAAGAACACTCCAGAAACAAACTGCCCCTGGGGTAAAAGGCCCTCTACTTCTATCTTGGAGCCTTTCTCACAGTACCCCAAAGCTTTGTTGGCCATGCGCCATTCTCTTTACTGTGTTCCAATAACCATAAGATTATGGTTCAGAAGTTGGGGTTCCCTGGCTCACGGACCTAGCCTAGTTGGTAACCTCCAGAACCTCTCCAAGGAGGCATATGGTCTTCCTAAGGATGACAACCAAAGTTGTCCTCTAACCTCGTGCACTCTGTATACACTTATGTACACCTGGCTACGCATGGAAAAGGTACACATAGCCGTAAACACACATAAAAACAAACTAAAATAAAATTCTCCAATTTAAGAATCTTAAATTCTATTCAATGCCCTTAGAAACTGAGTTGTGAAATTTTATTGCAAGCCTATAAAAATAAACTCATTTGCATAGCAAAGCAGGTCACGCAGCAGAGACATATGTATGGCCATCTTTGTTCGGTCATGTGATGGTACCACACCATCATCTAACCTGGTACAAACTAGCCAGCAACAGCCAACACACATATTGTCTATGTTTAAACTTCTGATTATCCCAAAAAGTAAAATGCCATTGTGCCGATAATTTGTTAAGTTGGGGGTCACATAAGTGTCTCACAACCCACTTTCTCTCATGTCTCCCCTAAGTTCCAATAACCCTACCCCTTTAAATGGTAGTTATTTGTTGATGAGATCCGAGAAACATAAATCAAGGTGAGACATTCACTGGACCTTTGTTTAACATCTCATCATCTCATGGGAGGCTTCACATAGAGCAACGTGAAGATTGACTGGTGAGCTCAGGCAGTATCTGCCAATCTATCCATTATCCGGGTTCTATTCTTTCACCACCCGGGTCCAACATTCCATTAGGGGTGACAAAACAGTGATTGTATAAAGTCACCCATCCCCCGTCGGTGTGTTTAAATAGCTGCATGTCAATGTGGCTGTAAACTACAGCCAGGACACTCCCGTCGTAGACAACAAGAAAGGCTACAATTATTTCTGACACCAAATGAAGTCGAAGACCACACAGGCATCACTAAATCCACAAAAGGCTTGAGGCAAGATATTGAGCAGTGTGAGTTATGGAGACTCCCTTAACAGTTATCAAAACGATGTCTATGTCATTAGTTTTGGCCTGGTGTGGGTGAAAGGAAAGAATCATACCTGGTCCTGAGTCTGTCCCGAGACATTTGGCACTCGCCCATATGGTGCACTATTTTTCCTCACTTAATATTTCAAAGTCGTCCTCTAAGCTCTCTACAGGTTTTCTCTATTAGATTATATCACAAGGCCACACAGCTAATGTTGAGCCAGTCTCTCACTTCATATGAAAGTCGAGCCGGCAGAAAGCTGGAAAATTCCATTCAAGACCAGGAGTCTTCTGTCTTCCTCCAAATAAAGCCAATCCAGGAGAATTAAATGTGAGCTGAAATAAGCTATTCTCCCAAAAGGCCCAAGGGCAAATGTAAGGCTTCATCAAGAATTAGTAAAGGCTCAGAGAATGAAATAAATACTTGCTTCAAATATAATTTGGGGGCATTGTGGACTTGCACCAACCTAATCTTGGAGAGAACAAAAACAAGTTCATCTTTCAAATACACAAGACTCATTTTACACTAGCTAGTAAATTGGCTCCTGCCTATGCTGTCCCACTAGACACAGAAGTCTTAACTTGATGGATTGAGACTCCTCTGTGACCCACCTCTGCCACCTTGAGAATGTCTGAGGAAGGCAACTAAGCATGTCTCTACTTCCTCCAGAGGTGATAGAGACAATCATCCTTCTTGCTCTCTGTTTTTCCTCTCCCTCTCTTCTCTGCCTCTTTTCTCCCCTTTCATACACACACACACACACACACACACACACACACACACGCACACACACGCGCACACACACACTTACAAACCACATACACATATATACCACACGCACACATACCCACACTACACACATACACACCACACACACATACATACACACACACCACACACATAAACACCACACCACACACACACACCACACACATACACAACACACACACATACATATGCACAAACACCACACACATAAACACCACACCACACACACACACCACACACACATACACAACACACACACACATACATACACACACACCACACACATACACACCACACACACACACACCACAGGTACCACACACACACAAACCACACATATCACACACACATACATAACACACACACACACACACACACACACATATACACACACACATTAAAGAGTGCCTTAATATTTAATGCAGTTATGTCTTTAAATGGGCTTTTCTGAAAGGCTTCCCTCTCCACACATCTTTTCCGTGTATTTTTTTCCCCTCGATGCTACAAGTTGCTTGAGTATTGTGGATGCCTATGAATGTGTACTTCTTTCTGGTCACATTGATTTGGAAAAAACAACACTATCTTTGGTTTAATGGTGGAGGGGGAGCTGTAACATGAGCATAGCCCAACCCCCAGTCTTTGTCTCCCTCTCCTAACTCGGGGTTTCTCCTCAGTAATTTGGGTTATCAATTGATGTGTGGGACATACCTGACTCAGTATCTGGTGTGTAGGGGACACTCAATAAATGAATCTATAGTGACAGCTATAATTGTCAGTTTTAGAAAGCACCCAATTACTAGCACTAACTTTATTTATCTATTTTCACTCACGATTTTATTCCCCTCCGGGTCTACCCTCCTACTGTTCCACATCCCATACCTTCTCCCCACTCCACCTTCCATCTCCAAGAGGATGTCTCCACCCCACCTACCTGCTCACCCTGCCAGAACTCTAAACTCCCTGGGGCCTCCGGACTCATGAGTGTTAGGTGCATCTTCTCTGACTGAACTCAGACCTGGTTGTCCTCTGCTGTATATGTGTTGGGGGCCTCGTATCAGCTGGTGTATGCTGCCTGGTTGGTGGTTCAGCGTCTGAGAGATCTCAGAGGTCCATGTTAATTGAGATGGCCGGTTATCCTGCAGGGCCGCCCTCCTCCTCAGCTTCCTCCGGCTTTTCCCTAATTCACCCACAGGGTCAGCAGTTCCTGTTGATTGATTGGGTGCAAATATCTGCATCTGGCTCTTTCAGCCACTTGTTGGGTCTTTCGGGGGGGCAGTCACGATAGGTCCGTTTTTGTGAGCACCCCATAGCCTCAGTAATAGTGTCAGGCCTTGGGGCCTCCCATTGAGCTGGATCCCCTTTTTGGCCTGTCCCTGGACCTTCTTTTCCTCAGGTTCTTCTTCATTTCCATCCCTGCAGTTCTTTCTAAAAGGAACAATTCTGGTTCAGAGTTTTTGACTATGGGATGGCAACCCTATTCCTTGATGCCCTGTCTTTCTGCTGGAGGTGGGCTCTACAATTTCCCTCTCCCCACTGTAGGGCATTTCATCTAGCTCCCTGCACACGACTTTGAGTTCTGAGAGTCTCTCACCTCACAGGTCTCTAGTATATTCTGGAGGGTCCTCCCAACTTCCTACCTCTCAAGGGTGCCTGTTTCTATTCTTTCTGCTGGCCCTCAGAGAAGGTTGAAAGTTTTTTATGAAGCAAATGCAGCCTTTGGATAAGATCTGATTTTCCCATACTTGCTGTCTATGGGCTACAGGACATCTTTCTAACCATCTCTTTGTATTGCTTCCTGGTACTGTGTGCTCCATGCTGATGATCTCTCTCTGGGCAGGGTCAGAGACCTAGTTTGAAACATCTTTGTTGTGTAGCACAGACTCCAGCCTCTGAGACCAGATGAAACATAGTCTTCCATTATGGAGATGCTGAGACAGCTGAGCTTCTTCCACGGTCCACGATCAGCTCTGGAAAGTGGCCTCAGCCGTTTAAATAACTTGGAGTATTGGGCTGCTTTAAACAGGTCCTTCGCTATTGAGACCAAACTTTGGCTCTATTTTGAGGCCAAAAGTCATCTCCTATACATAGGCCTGGGGTCTTACACCTGTCACTTTCATTCACTAGGAAGGGTAAAGAAGCCTACACTATAGACTCCCAAATTCTGGTTCATTTGGTATAACCATTGCTACAGGGTTGCTGACTTATTTATGTCCCTGGCTTGGCTCTTGGATTTCTCAGTGCATACAAATCTGTAACCTGTATTGTCACACTATATGAAACCCTCTTCTAGAATAAGTACCAGACTCAGTGGTTGAAGCCAGTTACCAAGAATCTGTGCCATATCTTGGCTTCTGAGTACACATGTGTCACACACCCCAACCAGTAGGTCCTTTCAGTTCTTTAGATGATTTCTATTTAGCGTTAAGTTCACATGATCTAATATGACCCAGCAGACAAACCTCTTAGCATATCTGTGAGGAAGTTTCTGGAGTAGGTAATGTGAGATAGAAAGATGCTTTGTTTACTTTTCCTTTTGTTATAATAAAACATTCAATCAAAACCAACTTAAAGGACAAAAGGTTTAATTTGGCTCAAAGGACAAGACTAGTTGATGGTGGCAGAGAGGTGTCAGGAGCAGGGGGGGTGAGGCATCTCTTCCCACCTGTGGTCAAACAGCAGAAAGCAAGAGTGCGTATTTCACTTTCTCCACTTTGTTTCTTTTTTAATTTAATTTTACTTTTATTGATCATCCCATTCGTTTACATCTCAAATGATATCCCACTTCCCAGTTACCGTCCACATCTACTCCTGCCCTCTCCCCTTTGCCTCTATGACGGTGCTCCCCCTCCCTACCCTCTCCAGACTACACTTGGATATCAAGCTCCAGGATCCCCCTACACTTGGATATCAAACCTCCACAAGACCAACGGCCTCCCCTCCCATTAATGTCAGGCAAGGCCAGCCTCTGCTACATATGTATCTGGAGCCATGGGTCTCTCCCTGTACACTCCTTGATTGGTGGTCTAGCCCCTGGGAGCACTGGGTGGTCATGCCAACCTATGTTGTTCTTCATATGGGGTTGCAATCCCCCTCAACTCCTCCATTCCTTCTGCTAGCTCACCCGCCAGGGATCCCTGAGCTCAGCCTCATGGTTGACTCCAAGCATTCAGTTTTGCATTGGTCAGTTGCTGGCAGAATCTCCCAAGGAACAACCACACTAGGCTCCTGTTAGCAAGTGCCTCTTGGCAACAGCAACAGTGTTGGGGTTTGATGTCTGCAGACAGGATAGATTCCCAGGTAAGGCAGTGCCCAGATGGTCCTTCCTTTAGTCTCTGCTCCATTTTTGTCCTTGTTCTTCCTTTGATCAATGACATCTCTGGTTTAAAATCTTTGAAATGGGTCGGTGGCCCCATCCCTAGACTGAAAGCCATGCCTATCTACTGAAGGTAATCTCTACAGATTCTATCTCCCCTTCACTGTGAATTTTAGCATATTTCATTTTCAGCATTTCCCCTTTACTTACTATGTGTGTTTATGTGTGTGTGTGTGTGCACACATATGTGCACATGTGTGTGTGTGTACACATGCTCATTCACATGATGGTGGAGCATGCATGCCACAGTGCTTTGGTAGGCATAAGAAGCCTAGGTTGTAGAGTAAGCTCTGTCTTTCTACCTTTAAGTAGGCTCTAGGAATGAAACTCAAGCCATCAGGCTTTTGCAGCAAGAACCTCTATCCACTGCGCCACCTCACAAGCCCATCTCATTTTGTCCCCTTTATGCAGTCTAGGAACTGAGCCTACCAAACACCACCACCCGTAATAGGTATGTTCCCTAAATTCTGAAAATAATCTGACAGAGACCTTGATGTCCTAGGTGATTCTAGATACAATTAAGATAAAAAGTGAGATTACCCACAACAGCAGAGTCACTGTAGGTACAACCACTGTATAACCTGTCATCACAACTGAATAAAAAGGAGAGAGTGGAATATCACCTTTCATCTTTTTCTGCTTCTTCACTTCAAACATGATGTGACCAGCCTCCTAAGACTATCTGCAACCTGGCCTTCTACACCAGGATGGATTTCTACCCTCAAATTGTAAAGCAAAATGAATCCTTCCTTAAGTTCCTCTTGTCAGGTGTGTTTATCACAAGAAACATCACTAAGTCAGTTACATCTAACATACCTAGCTATGCCTTAAGGAAAGGCATCTAAATTCCAAATAGATAAGCAATCGTGTGGGTCTCTGGTTCTTTCCAGATGAAGTCATCCACTATTGGGGTAGGCCTCAGGATAGTAAGCTTTCAATCCATATTAGAAAGATATGTGAAGGAAAAAAGAAGCAGAGAGAAAGAGACAGACAGACAGAGCCCATTTTCTTTTCTTCCTTTAATTTGTGTCTTCTTCAGTCCAAGCATTTTTGAGTTGACTTATAAAACACAGTGCTGGAAAGTACATAAAATCCTAATGGGTCAACTTCTCAAAACAGAAACTACAGGGAACACAGAAAATTGAATGAAACCCATAGTTGGTAATAATCACTAATGATTGTTACTATTTGAAGGCTTTTTAACTCAAAAGTATATAAATTTTATTTGTGTAACATTGTTCTAGATATCTTATTGATACATCACTACATCACTGGAGCTGGAGTTGACAATATTATGTTGATCATGAAGTAGACAAATGTGTTCTTGCCACAATTTAAAAACTGAGCATTGTTACACAGGTGTCCATATGCAGATATGAACGCACATTAGACATTCTAATGTAAAACTGTCATTAGCTTATTATGATGATATTAACTTCAAAACAAGAAATACACTTTTTTTTCAAAATCAGGAAAATCTAATCAAAGGTGTTGTTTCTACAAAGATTGACTAAAATGACATTTATTATCACTTGGAAAATTGCCAATGATTATTTAGCATTATTGATGTTGTGTTTTATAACAGCTCAGGAAAACATTTTTAATCTCTTCTCTATTTTATAGTTAGGTAACTGGAAAGCCTGGATCTAACTTCTTTTGCTATCTTGTGTTATCATTCAAAGTCAAGGTATCTGGGTGTCTAGGTTATGTTGGTCACTTTTATTGCCTTTGTACTCAAAACACGAACAGAAGCAATATAGGGAAGAAAGCATCTGTTTTTCTCAATGTTTCAGGTGATCCTGTCCATTCCGGAAGGAAGGATGCCGTAGGACAGTTAGTACATATCATGGCAGCCAGAAGTAGAGGAGAAAACAAACTGGAACTGAGCAGCCTTTTGTTCCCTCCTGGTCCATCTCAGCCTCCAGCCCATGGAGGGGTGCTGCCCATAGTCAGGGTGGGTCTTGTCCCTCCAAGTACATCTCCCTGGAAAAGCCCTTACAGAAAAACCAAAGGAGATTGTTAATCTCCTAGATATTTCTTAATACACTCAAGTTGACAATGGAAAAAAATAGATATCATGTGAGCCTCCATCTTTAAAACTAGACTGTTGATATTCATGAAGAAAAACATTTGCTTGCATATGATTCGCTAGAGTTTCTCAGCATGTTTGCCACCCTATATCCACAGCTTCAGAAATCCCTGAGTATAGTGGCGCCATGTGCACTAAATTCCTCATTAAAGATATTTCAATGCAGATGAAAGTGCACTTTGGGTATCCAAATACACAAAAATAAACTAACTCACCCAAATTAAGCCTACTAGTGTTTCCCAACAATGAAGATGCATAATAAATGAGTAAAAACCAAACCAAATAAGGTACTATTATTTCCTTAATTATAAGAAAATGGAAGGTCTATTTCTCACTTTGCAGAAATCTTACGCAGGTGGGTAAGCATTTTGCAAGTTTGGATACCACCTGACAAGAAACAATTAAACAACTCAGTGTTTAATTTGCTAATTGGTTACCTGATTTAAATTAAAGATAAATTAAGCTGTGTTCTTTATTTATTAGCAAGATTCCTGTAAACAAAGTTTAGAGGAATAATTAGAATTGAGTTTCTTTATGACTGATTTTAATTATGCACAAACTATGAAAGACAGCTTTCCCAACTTGTCCCATTTAGACAGATTTCGTAAGGCAAATCTCGGCAATACAATTGGTAGCTCCCAAATAACACCTTCACCTCTAATATTTTTACTGAAGTTAAGTAACACTATAGACAGAAATTCTGAGTTGAATTGATAAGTAAAACTAAATTACTAGCAGTCGTCTTAATATTAATGTGTGTGATGGCTATGTAAATAACCACTCAGTGTGAACTTTCCAGTATTTTTAAAATGGTCACAATTAATGAGCATTCACTGTCAATGTCCCTGGCAAGTTGGCGTGCCATGGTACCAAGAGCTCCAGGGTGTTATAATTAAGCTTGTTAGACTACCAAAGATCATTGTCACTGTTGCTGACTTCAGAATTTTCGGAGAGAAACTTTATCCCAACTATCAAGATAAAAGAAAAAAATACCCTTTTGTCTCTCATCTTAAAGCTTTTCCTTCCTGGGGCTCAATCTGAAAGGCAATGCACCTGCGTGACATCAAGCAGTTGATAGAACTCTCCTTGAGAATTTTTTCACCATCAGTGACTCATAACCACCTCCTTTATGTGATCCTATGATATGTCTTTTAAAGTCTACATTTTAAAGTTATTTCAGGGGCCCACTTAATCAGGGTTACAGAAGCCCTGTAGACCTGCCTTCATCTGCTCCCCACTTGGATTTTGTCTCAGCATCCTGCTACCTTGTCTCCTGGCAGCTCAAACCATGGACTGCAGCATTCACTGGCCCAGAAGAATAAGTGTGTGCTTGCTTTGCACTGTCTCTTTAGGGACTTTAAAACAAACAAAAAAAAACAAACCATGAACTGCACCATGTGAACCACTGTGAACTATAAAATAGATGTAGCCTTAGTAAATGCCAAGAAACTATAAAGGAGTTTTAAAGTGTTTTCAAATGTTAACGCTCTGTTGCTGGTTGTTATTAATGATGAATAGGAAATAGTAATATAACTGTAAAATGAAAGCAGGCCTACACAGGTAACAACAAGCCTCATGCATACAAGGGTCAAGTCTGCTTTGTTTACTCCTTTATGTCCCTGCTTCTTGCCTGGTACTTGCCATGGTAACTCAATACACACACACACACACACACACACACACACACACAAACACACACACACAGAAACAACTATCCAGAGCCGTGGAATAGACCTGTCATCCCAGCCATTCCAAAGGCTAAGGCAAGAGGATGGCCAACACAGTGAAACCTGGGCTACAAATGATTTCAAGACCAATCTGGTGTGTCAGTAAACCCCTGTTTCAATATTTAAAGTTAAAAAAAAAAAAACAACAAAAACAGAATTTGGAGCTATACTTCGATGGTACAGAAATTTCTTAGCACCAGTAAGAGCCTAGCAGAGAAAAATAACTAATCATGAAAAGCAAAGATGGGGGTAGAAAAAGAGAAAGAAAGAAAGAATGAGGAACAAATACACAATGTCTTCATCTATAATGGCAGAGCAGCCACATCTTGTGAGTTCCATGGATGGTGTCACCACAAAAGATTGCTGGTGAGCTCTCATTTGACAGGATCTCACCCTTTTACTCTTGATGGGGCAGAATGCTCAGAGGTAAGGAGTTGGTGTCCTGGCTGAGGACATGTTAATCTGATCAGCTTAGATGAATCTGATTTCAGTAGATGAAAGAAAAGAGATAGCCAGTTGCAAGGAAATCTAATCTCCTCGAACGGGGCAACAACATTGTTTTTATAAAATGTTAGGGAAAAGATGATGTCCCAGTTTTCAGCACCAATGTTAAGAAAAAGATAAAGAGAGTGGGGGGGGGGGTTATGCTCCATGGAGGTGTGGTGAGGCATGGGGCAAAAGGGAGATAACTCTGGGGAACCCATGTTGGGAATCCCTTCCCCCTGAGGGACCAGCCACACAGTGGTATAGTACAGAATAGAGTTTATTCAGGGCATGGGGAGGGGAGTTAAGAGGGTAGTAGAGGCAGAGCGAGAGAGGAGGAGAGAAGCAGAGGCCGGCCATGAGCACCTGGAGGTGGGGAAGGGAAATGGGGAGAGAAGGGGTAAGGGAGAAGAGCAAGAGAGGACAAGAGGACAACAGGAGGGGGCAAGTAGTCCCCTTTTATAGTGTCAGGTAACTGGGGCAAAGCGTACCTAGCTTTTGCCAGGTAACTGTGTGGTGGGTTTTACAGAATCCCAACAGTAGAAATGTCTCCTGCCATTTTGGCATAAGTGGTTACATTGTATATAGATTATAGATCATGGGACAGAATGAAGGATGTTTGTCCTCACAGAGCTTCCATAATGAAGAACCACAAACATTAGAAATCAAGGTACAAGTGGGTGTGGTTCCCTGAAAGGGCCGCTCTTCTGGTCTCTGGTGACCTCAAGCAGGTCTTGGCCAATTGGATGCATTTTCTCTGCCTTTTCACACTGTGTTCTTCTGAACATGCCTGTGTCAGAATTCTTTAGAAGTCAGTCATGTTCCATGAGGGCTTACCCCGATGACTGCCTTTTAAAATGACCATCCACAAAGATCTTATTTCTAAGTAAAGGCACTATGGTCGGAACTTCAACATCTCTTTGGAAGACACAGTTCTACCCAAAAGCAAAACGTAGTCAAGAGTCTTGTGGTGAACAACTGAGTAGATGGTATCTGAATCTGTCTTCTCTTGCCAGAATGAGACACCACAAACTGAGACATTAAAGGAGCTTATTTGAGTAGCTATTTTTGCAGAAAAATGTCCTAATGCTGAGGATTTTTTAAAAGAAGTTTCTGGAGGTTTGCAAGCAAAAGGCATGGCAAGGGTTTGTGGCGAGGTGAGGACAACGGTGTTTCTCATAACAGGAAAGACAAACGGCAAGGAGTGCAGACATGCAGAAAGGCTCACATGTATAGCAAAAGCACTCGGAACAAACTAACCTCCTCCTGGAGACCAGTGGCTCTCAACTTTCCCTTTAACGCAGCTCCTCAAACTGAGGCAACCCCCAACCAATACTCCTTCATAACTGCAGTGTTGCTACGCTATGAACCACACTGTGACTATCTGTTTTCTGATGCTCTTAGGTGACCCCTGTGAAAGGGTCACTTGACCCCCCCCCCAAAGGGCCACTGCTCTAGGGAGCCTTGATCCACCCTTGGCAGTAAGTTCTCACAACCTAAATACTCAAAACACTGCTACATTGTGAATTAAGGTTTCAATATATGTTTTTGTTTGTTTGTTTTTGTTTTTGTGGTTTGTTTTGGGAGTGTTTTGTTTTGTTTTTGAGGCAGGGTATTGCTATGTACTTATAAACCTAGGCTAGTCTGGAATTTGTAATCCTCCTGCCTCAAACTCCCAAGTACTGGAATTACAGACATGAGGTAATATGCCTGCCAACACATGATGTTTTGGTGAACAGAGTCAATGCATTAGCCCAAATATGGAGGGAGATAGATAGACATATAGAGATATTCTTAGTTATAATTTTACTGTTGTGAACAGACACCATGACCAGTGGAACTCTTTTAAGGATGATATTTAATTGGAGCTGGCTCACAGGTTCAGAGGTTTAGTCCATTATCATCAAGGCAAGAGCATGGCAGCATCCAGGCAGGCCTGGTACAGAAGGAGCTGGGAATTCTATGTCTTCATCTGAAGGCTACTTGTGGAAGACAGCTAGGATGAAGATCTTAATGTCTATGCCCACAGTGACACACCTCCAACAAGTCCATACTTCCAAACAGTGCTACTTCCTGGGCCAAGCATATTCAAACCAAGTCGTGTGTGTGTGTGTGTGTGTGTGTGTGTGTGTGTGTGTGTGTGTGTGTGTTTGTAATAGTTAGTCAGTTTGAGATTGTTTTACCAACCAGGTAGCAATATCAAATAGGCCATTATAGAGACATCAGTCAAAGTCCACAAGACTTGTTCAAGCTAAAGAACAGAAACTGGAGAATCATCAGTACACAGAGGGAGAGTTCTTAAAGCCATGATATGGAATAAGTTAAAGAAACCTGAGTCCCTTGGCATTCTAATGTTTCATTCTAAAGGAATGAAGGACCACAAAGTCATTGCTAGTGACCAAGTAAGAGGGGTAAAATAAGCCAGGTGGTGGTGGCACATGCCTTTAATGCCAGTACTTGGGAGGCAGAGGCAGGCAGATCTCTGAGTTCAATGCCAATGTCTACAGAGTGAGTTCCTAGAGAGCCAGGGCTACCCAGAGATACCAAACCCTGCCTCAAAACAAAACAACAGCAAAATAATAATAAAATAAATGTTTAACAATTGAACTGAGACTAGGACCCTGTCATTCATTCCATCAGGAGCTGAGTGTAGATCAAGTGCTATAGCCTATACTTTTCAAAAAATATTTCCTTTTTAATCCCTCCCACACTAATAAGCAAGTAAGTGAGCCCAATCTCGGTGTGACAGAGAGACAGAGAAACAGAATTGGTAGATGGAGACAGACAGGCTACATCACCTTGTGCTGAAAAACCAAACTAAGCTTCTTTTCCTCTCATGGGCTCTGCAATCTTGTGTAACAGACTTTCCTCCTCTGTTCTTCAGAGCTGTTAAATGCACCAGTTATGACACCAGCATGATTGGATTGCATGCATTAAAACTAAAACTCGTGTTTGATAAGTTCTTTGCACAAGTCACACACTCTATCCTTGCCTGCCAGTTGGATAAGTTTACAAACGTAAGCCAAACCTCACCCGATTCCATCCCCGAGGAGGGACTAGGTGACCCTAGGACTCTGTGTATTCAAAATCAAAGTCTCTGTCCTACTGCAGTGAATGTGACTCTCTCCTTACCATTAGCATAGATTAATTAATCTAATTAGGGGAACTGATGGCTTGGAAAAATGGAGAGACAGTTCTGAAAGGCTGCATTAAAGATGTTTGACTAAATGAGAAATGAAGTTTGGAGGGAATGAGTTGTGAAACCCGAAGGCAAGAGAACTCTAGGAAAGACCGAGCCCTGTTTCCTCTCTATCGGGGAAATGAATAACCTGATGAAGGTTTGGGGGAAACCATGACCAGTGGCGTCACTTCACACCTGTCTTACCAGAGCTGACCGGTTCTGCTCTGGGTCTGCCAGCGGCTGTGGGATAACCATGAAGTCCAGGTGGAGGACACAATCAGGCAGTCAGCCTAGCCTGGTGGCGGAGAATTCCAGCTGAGAAAAATCAGCATCAGAGAGAGAGTCAGAAAGTCAAGGAGATTCATGACTCTGTGAGAGAGGCACTTCCTGTTGATTATGAAGAGCCTAAGTCATTCCAAGTAAGGTTGCTGTGAACCAAAGAGAATAAAGAAATTCTGAAGGGTCTGCAAGGCAGGACCACAGGATGTGGGGGCTTCCAGGTTAATCAAGCAAATCATTCATGAATGGGATAAATCGTGACAGTCACAGAGGGAGAGAGTCAAACCACGTAAGACAAGATTGTAGGACACGAAAGGGGTGATGACTCCACTCTCGTATTTCAGTTCGTGACCCAAATTCACACCATGGTGACAGGCAGACCTTGGACTACTCATGAAGAACTAACCATGCCAGGTTTCCTTAAGGATCGAAGAAACCTTAATGTATGACCTTCTTCTGAAGAGAAAAAAGGAGTATAAATTTGATATAGAATGTTCTAGTGAGAACCAAATGAGGATGGCTACCCTACTGCCTAAAATATGGCAAAGCAATGAAGAAATGAGAAGTAGAAGGAGGTATTGACCATGTCTTTCTGCTTAAACCAAAATAGAAGACCTTGGGAGATGGCATAATGAGGAAGGGGCTACTGAATTTAAAAGTTGAGAGAGTTTGAAATCTGTGTATGTATTAAAGCAAAACCAAGTTATCTATAAAAGCAGAAACAAACCATTTTTTAAAGAAAAACTTAACTATTCCAGATTTTTGTTGAAAAAGCAAAATACACACTAAATTAAGCCTGATTCTAGACATTAAAAAACTCTTGGATGGCTACCATTGCTGTAGACTAGGGAATTCGGCTTGAAATTTACAGCACTTATATAGAGTTTTCCCTCCATATTTCTTATGTTTGTATTGCAGTAATGAAGAAATATGGAAGCCGTCTGGAGGCCAAATAATATCTGTAAATTCCCATGGATAAAACCTCTCTTTATATTTCAAAGTTATGAAGTTCGAGTCCTGTTATGGTTCCACTTTTATTACTTTTCCCCCATCGATGCAATTACTGATTGATTAATACTTATTGGCTTTCTAAAGTAGAAAAAATATGGCTGAAATAAAACACTTTAAAGAAAGGGGAGTAAACATACACAGAGTGAAAATCTGAAGGGATCACATGCCCTTACCCCAGCTTTCTGTGCACATGGTTGCTGGGAAAGAGATTTGACTCAAACAGGAGGTTCAAAGGGCACAGAATTTGTTGCAGGGTGGGAATAGAGGGAGAACAATGTTGTTTCCCAGGCTTTGGTCCAAGTAGAATTGAGTAGCATCAGTTTAACCCAATGAACAGTTTGTAGAATCCAACTTGGCTTCACCCTTCTGTCTTCAACCCATGAGCCTGTCCCCATCCTTTCTCTCTCTCTCCCTCCTCTCTCTCCTCTCCTGTCTCTCCTCTTTCTTTCCCTCCTCCCTCCCTCCCTCTCCTTTCTCTTTCCTGTCTCTGTCTCTGGTCTTTCTCCTCTCTCTCTCTCTCCATATCTTGCCTTACTTTCATTAAGACAAAAGAATTCACTGCTTAGATGTCCATAACTGATACTGTACATGGTAGAGAAGTGCTGGCCAGATGGATCAGCAGGAAAAGCTGTTTGCTGCCAGGCCCAAGAATCCCAGTTCAATCCTGAAAGAAAGAACCTATGCCCCCAAGATGTCCTCTGACATCCACATACTCAATGTGCAAATACACACACACACACACACACACACACACACACACACACACACACACAGAGGAGAGAGAGAGAGAGAGAGAGAAAGAGAGAGAGAGAAAGATAAAGTCATGCACAAATGCACTTATCACATAGATAATTAATTTTTAATGATGAAAGAGTAGTGTCTATTCCCCAAATTCAGAGGCAAATATTTGTCTCCAAAGCTTACTTTTGTATTAATAAGTTTATCTCTCAGTTAGATGGCAGTCTCCCCTGGGATTCAGATGCTCCTGACTTCAGTGAGTTGTCCCCAATGTATCTTATCTCTCTTGCCGTGCAGACTTTCCTACAAAGTCTTAAATCATTTAAGAAACTTTGGCATTGTAGGAAAGCCCATACCAGGAACAAAAAAAAAAAAAAAAATAGATCACACGTAAATGTCTTAGATAAGCATACTTTATTATTATATTTAATTTAGAACATAAGAAATTCATATTTGGAGGATATCAGAATGACTGAATTATGGCAATTTTATGTGTTTGTTCAATATATGTCCTTTACTTTCAGTTGGAAAGCATCTTCCCTAGTAAAGTTGGACCAAATTAGATTATTTACATTGTCCTGAGATCCTAAAATTTCACAGCTCTCCTTTTCCATATATCTAACTTTGTTGGCTTGTTTATTATTGTCTTTTTGAGACAGGGTTTGGTGTGGTGCCCATAATGTCTTTGACCTCACTACATATCCCAGGCTGGCCTCAAACTAGCCAAGTGCCACCATGCAATGCATTAATACATGATTTTAAATGCAAAATATCATTTAATGCAGACTAGACTAGTAGAAAAAATCAAAATGTTTACCACACAAAGAAGCAAGAGGCTATTGGATCAGATGTGTTTTCTATAAAATATGACAGCATGTGCTTTGGAGTCTCCCCCCCCCCTTCTTTTTTTTTAAATCCTAGAATCTAGGTCTTCTTTTTCCTTCCAAAGTTGTTTTTACCTTAATAAATTAAATATACTCAAGAGAAAACCACTAGACTCAGCATGAAACATAAATTAGAAGCTAAAAGTTAATGGGAAATAAAGAGGATGCTTCACAAAGAAAGGAACCTATGATTCCTCTACAAAGTGCTTTTCCTTGGTACTCCTCTCCTCCCCACACCATTCCATCATCCTTAGCGGACTCTCTCCTGGACTCTAAATGCTGGGCTTCAAGAACACATAATACAGGTCTGTATATTCAAATTTATGGACATCAAAGCATAGTGATATAAGAGAACCTGTATAGGTGCATGGATATTGTGTGCTTTTATATATTCTATGTAAAGAGATAAGCATTTAACCAAGAGTACCTAGGTAAGAGAAAGTGTGAAATTGCTTCTGTTTAGTTCAGTAGACATGGGAGGTGGTTCAACCACACAGAGGAGAGGAGAGAAGACATTAAATGTGAAAGGAAAAACAGACACAACTTCAACGGGAGCTTGTAGACCATTAAAATAAATGAAGACCAGAACCGTTCAAAGTAAAGAAAGGGAAATTATAAGTCCGTGTCTTGGAACATAGTGAAAATTTGTCACAGTTAGGAGGGTGTTTTTTACGCTGCTTCCATTGAGGGAGAGGCCTTGTGGCTAAACAACATGAGCTATGATGAGTTGATCTTTGGGATGGAACCCATATGTTTTCATTATGGACTGAACTGGCGAGGAGTTGCTCACTTTAAGATAACCCTATAGACTGAAATCGAATTTCAGGCGCGATGAAAAAGGAAGCGTCAGGTTGCCTGGAGGGGGCGGAGCACACCCACGGAAGACCTTGAACCTGGGAGAAATCAATAAAGCTCTGTGGGTGTAGCTACCACGGGGGAGCCAGACTGGGGTCCATAATAAACACCAGTGGGAGCAAACGAGAAAACAATGTGAAGAGATGAAGGCCATCGGAGAAATAATAATAGGAAAAGCAGTAAGGGATGATTTCAGAGTCGGGCATTTCAGAGGGGCTATTAAACAGAATGAAATCAACTGAGGCAAAAATGGCCAAAAAAAAAAAAAAGTGTGGAAGAGCTAATAGCTGCTGTGATATTTCAAACTCAAAGAAAGAGGTCAGTACGAATCTTTCCAAAAATAAACCTTGTCTTTAATGGGGTAGGAGAGGGAGGGAAAAAAATCAGAATTTTAGGATGTGTGCTTCAGGGAAGGGGATGTGCAGTTTTAAACCACGAAGGTAACTTTAAAGCATTTTAAAGAATGCCTCCTTTTTACAAAGAATGATTAGACATGAGCTGCTTCCATTGAGCCAGGCTCTCCCCGAGAGCAGCTCAGGCACTTCAGGGCTGCATTAATCTTCTGGGTCCCTGAGGCACCATTAAGTACAGGCAGCGGTAATTTACTAAATTGCATACTCGAAGCCTGAAAGAGTTAATGCGGCTCAGAAAGTGCCTAACATTTACCCAGGGAGTAATTTACACACTAGAAGCATCTGGCTGAATATGGATTCGATTGTTTACTGTAGTGTGGGCCTCACAGAAAGGGGGTCACATGCTTTCTCTTATTGAAAAGTTCTGGGGAACAATTTCTTTCATTTAAGAAATATCCACCTACCGCCACATTCTTCTCGGGTAATCCGTTTTCATTGTGCCGAAAAGAAAAGATGTAGCAAGAAATAAACTTAGAGTCCTAGATTTGCCCAGGCAAACAACTTGATTGTAATTTCACCTTTGGCTTTGGGGTGCTGTCAAGGGTGATAGAGAAACTCGTAGATCTGGGACCAGTCTGGAAGAGGACATTCTACAAATCTGTACAAATGTGTGTATTTCATGTCTCAAGCTGCCAGAGGACCTTGAGGAACGCTGTCTAATAAAGAACAGTAGAATAGAAAGACATTCGCACATGAATCAATGCCAAGTTATTCTGAGACTGGGACCATCAGTGCGCATGTTTGGACTGTTCAAATGTCAACAGCCCCACTATGTAGGTAACAGTGTTTTTTAAAGCCCTCCGCCTGTGATACAACCAGCACCACAGAAAGCATACTGAGGGAAGGGAGGGAAGGCTCGACCCAGAGAGATCGAGCGACCTAAGGGGAAGGAGACCGATAAAGCGATAAATGGACAAGCGCGTGTAGAGTTCCAGACATTATGAGATGTGCTTTCGAGACAGCTTTTAACTGCGAAGATAATGATGCTGTTTCCCAGGATGACTGAAACCCAAGGCTGAGATATAATTGCTTGTATATCTCCAGTGCATGCTTATATTCACAACCGGCATCTTCTGTGTCAGCAACAGAAACGTGTGATCATTTTTACTGGCACTGTGTCCATTTGCTAGGATAGTCTAACACTGCTAAATTTCACAGTTCCTTTTGAAATCCCGGATCCTTTTGGGCTCAGAGTTCATCTTGCCTCTTTAAAACTTGTATTGGGTACAGATCTGAGCAGAAACATCTAACTCTAAGGGATTTGGTTTTTAAATAATATTGTTCTCCACATAACCTATTTCTAGCTACTACTTCTCTGTGCACTGGGATTGATTTTTTTTTTTCAAATAAAATAATGTTTATTCTTTACACCTAATTGGAAAAAATCTTTGTGCTGAAACACAGAACACAAATGAATTTGGTCTTAATAGAATTCTTCTTCACAAAACATACCAATTTTTTTCTATTCTCTAGCTGAGCTATTTTTAGAGAAAGAGAGAGAGAGAGAGAGAGAGAGAGAGAGAGAGAGGCTTTTTAAGACACATGGTAAGTTTTTTTTTCTTGTTCTCTAATCTTTGAAGAGAAAACTAATTTTTCAACTCTGATTTTTCTAGTTTCCGTGAGTTTAAAATTCTTACAAATGTCTGATTCTGTCTTTTTAGAGAGGAAATAATACTTTTCCACATGCTCCACTTATTCCATTTTTATCTCCCCCCCCAGCCCCCTACCACCACCCCACCCCTCCATGTTCCCTTTTGTTCTAAGGATATACTGAAGCTTCCTGAAGTCTCTTTAATCCTCCTTGGTGTTCTGTGCTTTGCCCTGTCTCCAGACATTTGCACAGCATCCTTTCCTTGCTGATAGCCTGGGCTGCCTGCTCAACCCTGCACTCACTCATTCTCTGTCACTAACACGTTACAGTTGATACAAGCACCGGTAAATATATGCATCAAAATTATCGGAGCATAGGTCATATCTGCATATTCTTTTCAGTTTGAAATTCAAAGCAATTTGAAGAAACCATATGTATATCAGAATCTTGCAAAATACATTAGGCCAGAGATGGTGTTTTATAAATTAAAAAAAAAAAAAAAATAGGAAGAATGGAAATTTAGCTGCTTCTTCCTCTCTAGGATTCCTGTGAATTGCTCTCACATAGGTGGGATCGTGTGTGCAATATTACTTATTCATATTATGCGTTGTATCTCACTTCTTTGTGATTGGGGGAAAAAAAACAACTTTTTCTTCTTTTCTTTTCTTTTCTTTTTTTTTTTTTTTTTTTTTTTTTTTTTTGCCAAGGAGCATAAACTACATGTTATTTGCCCATTAACCTAAAGCCAAAGGAATCATCAGGAAATGATGAATTAGCCCTACTCGAGATTGCTGTGATAATCCTGTACTGTACTAAGGTTGAAAAAAAAAAAAAAAAAAAAAAAAAAAAAAAAAAAAAAAAAACCAAAATCTCAAAGGCTTTTTAATGGCTCCTTCTTTGATTAAATAGAGTCACATGTAAACACATACATGCCTTCAAAGGAAAGACAGGAATTTGTCTGTGAACGTGAACATTGCCAGATTAAAGGAAAAATAACTCAGCAGAAAAGTGGCAGGAGCCTTAGAAGAAAAGAAGAGAAAAGCAGGATGACACCATGAAACAATGACCATTATTTAGTTGCAGAAGTGGCCAAGAATGATTGCTGCCTGTGGGAAGGTTTAAGATAACAACCATTAAGGAAAGAGGATGGAAAATGCTCCTCTACCCTCCAGCCCTGGGTCCTTAGTTATAATACAGATCACTTCTTTCAGGATACAGGCAATGTCTCTGCACACAAAGTCTGCACTTGCTGTTTTAAGGGGGGGAAAACCCCGCCCTAATAGAAATTTGCATAATTTTCCGCGGCTATGTTCATAAAAGCGAAGTATGCAAGGTGTTTTCAACTTCAGAGCCCCCAGGATATCCCACACTCTCTGGAAACATCACAAGCTTTTATGGCAGCCTGGCCGCCAAGGTTCCTGTGGAGAACAAGACAATGGTCTACTATGGGAATTGAGGACGTGTACTTTTTATCTGCAAAAAAGCTGAGACTGCTTTATTGATATCAGGTCATTAATCATCATTAGGAAAAATAATCCCCATCTCCGAACCGGGTAGAGATTACCCTCTTGGTTTTATGAATGAAGGGAATGGATCAGAGTCTTTTATAAAAGCCTCATCCCAAACCACATCCTCCCAAGCACAATGAAGCTGACCATCCACTAAATCCTAACTCTCTCCCCTTTAGTTCCTGTGAGAGCAAAGCCATGAGAGTAACTCTCCTGCAAAAAAAAAAAGATTTATCTTGGGCAATTGTGTTTTCAATAAGCAATGAGCAACACAAAGAAAACAGCGGCATTATGGGTCTTTTTTTGTAACATAATACTTTTATAATGTCTCATAAAAAATCTCACTTATCTACTTTACAAGTCTTGAGAATAATTTAATGGCTGTTTTTAAAACAACCAGCCTCAGCCTTCATATTTTTATTATTATTATTTTCATTTTTGAAATCATAATATTATATTATTTTATTCCTTCACTTTTCTTCTTCCAAATCATCCCTAGATGCTACTCCTTGGTTTTGTTTCTGTTTTTTTCAAATTAATGGCCTTCTTTTTATTCATTGTTGTTACACATAAATGTATGTGTGTATATATACTCAAATATATTCCTAATTTTTATACAAAGCATACATACAAATAACATTGTCCAGGCTCTGTTTTAATGCTTTTTCTTTCTGTTCTTTTTAGGTAAACTGTCCTTTTGTCTTTATTCAATGGCCTCTAATGACATGACCCCTTCTCTTTGCTCTTGCATTCATTTTTCACATGTTTCACTCCACAACAGAACAAATAGTTCTGCTGCTGTCTATATACTTGATATGAGCCACTACCCAAAGTCAAACATGCTGACTGGATACACATTGGGACTCTAATTGGCTAAAGGACTGTCGCCTTTTAGTAGATAGATAGATAGATAGATAGATAGATAGATAGATAGATAGATAGATGATAGATAGATGATAGATAGATAGATAGATAGATAGATAGATAGATAATGGATGGATGGATAGATTTTATAGATAGATAAATACATAGATAGATAGATAGATAGATAGATAGATAGATAGATAGATGATAGATAGATAGATAGATAGATAATGGCTGGATAGATGATAGATAGATAGATAGATAGATAGATAGATAGATAGATAGATAGATAATGGATGGATAGATGATAGATAGATAAATAGATAGATAGATAGATAGATAGATAGATAGATAGATAGATAGATAATGGCTGGATAGATGATAGATAGATAGATAGATAGATAGATAGATAGATAGATAGATTTTCATTATTATTTTAAACAGTTTTTATACAATGGATTTTAAGCATATTTTTTTCTCTTTATCCAACTCCTCCCAGATCCATACCTTCCCCACCAGCCTACCAAGTCAACTTCTTATTTCTTCTTCCTCCTCTTTCATCAATGCCTCCATTTCTGCCTCTACTGGAGAGGAGTCTCCCCTTGATTCAAACCCAATGATCTCTCTTCAAAATTGCTCAGACCTTTGCTTCAATCCAGAGTGTTAGGGAATGTGTGTTCTCTATCTTGCTCCAAGTCTGCCTTCTCATCGTTCATGCCCTACTTTGATTTACACTCATCTCTTCCAGCTCTGTTTAACTTTCTTTCTCTCTTCCATTGTTTCCCCCTTGGATGCATTCTTACTACTCACACCTAGAGCTACAAAATATTCATAGGATTCGCAGGAAACAGAGGTTTTATAATGTATATTGTAACCATTAAATGATTATTTGTATGCTGTGTGATTGTTTAAGTGGCGAAGTAGATACACATCTGTAGACTGAAAAAAAAAATATTTTGTAGGAAAATATTAACTAAAAGTAGCAAAAATATTTGTCAAAATTTGGAAGGCTTTCTGGTCGGAAAATGAGCTTGTATTTGTTGGTTTCTGCAATGCTTACGATCTCTGAATATATTGCTACGAATTTCTACTCCTAGAAGACCTGACTAATATGGAAAATAACCCACCTGAAACAAAACTCCCAGGAATTCTTCTCTGAACCTGGCTCTTTTCTACTGTTTCATATTTGAGTTCTATCAGTCTCTCTGTTGTTTCCTGGTTTGCCCTTGGTCTCAAACCACCCTTGGGGCCATTTTTTTTTTATTCATATCTTACCAAAATCAAAGGCTTAGGAAGTAGTAAAGTCAGAATCTGTCTTATTTCAAATGTCCTGCTTATACCAACATCCCAAACCTCTGGAAATTAGGAAACATGAGGAAAGTTTCCATAAGATTGTGGGAGGGAATTCAGTAAGATGAAAGCTTCAGGAGCCCCTTGGAGCTGGATAAATGACTGTTCACCCTTCCTTCTGTACTACACCAACTGTAACTCTCAACAATCTTTTTCTCAGTTTGATACAGATTCAAAGGAATTGTGTTGCCCAGTTAGGCTGGCAATCCTTTTTCACAGCCCAATCCAGCACTCATCTGATCCCCTTGCCACAGGTTCCAATTGAAACCTGAGTCACTAGAGTCTTCTCCCTAAATATGCATACAACACTGCCCTTCAGTTTGCCATTTAAAATGAGGAACTCCTGCAGAATCACATTTTGGTCTAGCTATTTTTCTAAATTTCTGTCAGATAACACCACAAGGAAAATGTCATAGCTGAAGTACACATTTCTAATTCCCCTCAGCTTAGTGGTGTGTGTGTTTGTGTGTATGTGTGTGTGTGTGTGTGTGTGTGTGTGTGTGTGTGTGTGTGTGTGTGTGTGAAAGAGAGAGAGGGTGGGGGAGGCATACAGACACAGAGAGAAAGAATTCTTCTGTAAAACTGTACAAAGGGCAGAAGAAGAGACGCAGCTCACTGACCAGCCACTAAGCTGTCTTGGAAAGAGCAAGGTCTCCTTGGTGAAACATATCAAGTGCTAATCCAGAAGGAAGACAAGGGGACAGGCAGAAACAGAAACAGGGTAGTTTAGTAATTAAATGGTGTAGGGGGTTAAACAATGAAATGAATATATTTTTAAGGACTGTCAAAAGAAATTACAACTCCCAGCCCAATTTGCAAAAGAAATGGGATCTGTCCCTGGATTCTTGCCCTCGTGGCCCTGATGCCTCTACAGCATCCCTGTCTCATTTCATCTCCCCTTCCTTCAAGGTGTCACCTTCTTACTTGTTGGCCTTCCTTGTGTTCTTTAATTCCACTCCCTTGGTGTCCTTCAGCCTGTCTCATATCTCCTGCTGTGTCATCATTGTCAAGACCTAGTTCTCTCCAGAAACCTGAGTGGATCATCTTAAATCGCTCCTCATGGGGTCCTCTCAGCAAACCTTTACCTGTGGCTTCTGCTAGCCCTCTACCAAGTTGTGATACGTTCTGGGGTGGGGAGTTTGTGGCTTCAATTTAGCTCCTTCTCCTACCTCTGCCCTCACCAAATGCAATCTGAAAACAAAGACAAGGAAATGAGGTGTGTGTGTGTATGTGTGTGTGTGCTGTGTGTGTGTGTGTGTGTGTGTGTGTGTGTGTGTGTGTGTGTGCATGCATGCACGAGTGCGTATGAACAGACCAGAGGAAATCTCAGGTGTCATTCCTCAGTCACATCTTTTAAAAAAAAAATAGTTTTTGTTTGTTTTGTTGTTTGAGTCAAAATGAAACAAGTTTGATTTTTCCACATAGGCTAGGCTGGCAATTTCTCAGGATCCTCCCAATCTCTGACTGCAGCACAAGACTACAAGCTCAGGCTACCATGCCTGGCATTTTTTAAAACCATGGATTCTTTGGATTCAGATCAGATTCTCTGGCTTGCAAGGCAAGCACTTAACTGACTGAGGTGTCTTGCTCGGCCCCATCTTACTCTTTTCCGAGACTCTCAATCTTACTGCATTTGTTTTATTCGTAATTCTGACAAATAACATGTGTGGTTTTATTGGCATAATGAACATGTATGGGGGCTAGCCATTGTGCTGGCTTGACTGGGAAATGTCTGCATGTTTCCCAAAGAAACCAGAGTGAAGTAGGCCAGGGAAACTGGGTGCACTGCTACACAGGGGAATGATGACCAGGGCAAGGCAGAAATCTACAGGACACTCTAAAGGAGCAAAGAACGGCTCAGTGTCTGTGTGGTGAGGAAAGGTAGACTCAGGTTGGAGATACTGCATTCATGAGAGCTGTGCTTGTGGGGGTTGTAATCTGGCTTTTCTTGCTGGCATAAAGGAAAGACAGATTGTCTCTCCTAGAAATGTCAGAAGCTATACCTTTGAATACTCCCCAACATGGCTGCCTAGACAAGACCTACGTAAGGACAGTGGCAATGCTTATGTTAACTGCACAAGGGATGGGTGGAACAGTATCTGGATCGGGGTCCTCAGCCTTAACCAAGAACTACTGGCAACCAAGGAATGCTAGAGCAAGAGAAAAAACCTTCCCAAGGCTATACCAATTTGTCAGGCAATGGCAAATGGTCAGTCCTGAAACCACACATACAAGTAACATTATATGAACTGTTATGTTTATCTATTTAGAAGTGTGTGTGTGTGTGTGTGTGTGTGTGTGTGTGTGTGTGTGTATGTGTGTTTGTGTCAAACAACTAAAGAAAAAGAGGAAAAGAGATCATGAATTTGAAAGATAGCAAGGGGCATAATAGGGGTCAGAGAGAGGAAGGGAAGGGGAGAAATGATGTAATATAATCTCAAAAGTAGTACACACACACATACACACACACACACACACACACACACACATAATGGAAGGTGATAAATCCTCTGCTAGAGTAGGGAGAATAAGATGCCTATTAGTAAATGTGGATTGGAAAAAAGCCTAATTCCTCGGCTGCCGTAAAGTATCTTCAAACTTTTTTAGACTTTTTTTTTTTTAACTGTGTCTGTAAAAGCCACTGAAACTAACAGGTCTCTAAGAAAGATGAGTCTAATATCCCAGTTCATGTTCATCTTAATATAATCGGGCTTGCTTTGTTTTAATTATAATCAGATTTTATGATGCTATTGGTATAAGAATATCAAAACATACTGGATATGGATGTGCATAAAACAAAAGGTCTATACTATAATCAGTTTACTTCAGCAACTCTGGTCACTAACGATCACCAATCTCCTTGCATGAAATTATTGCTATTAATTTCCCATGATATTCTACAAGAAGAAGCTTACTCCAACTGGACTTATTTTGTGAGGTTTACATTTGAAAATTCAACAGATAATTGATTTGAACAATTGGGTAGATGGCTCTTAATTAGATATAATTAGATACATTGGTAAATATTTTAACAAGAAATGTGCTACTACTGGTTTTAGAGAGGTGATATGCTTACTAAATGCCGGCTTAGGCTCATGAGTATGGAAGTTGCTTGATTATATAGCGCAAAGTAATTTGTTATTAAATAATCAATATTTCATTCTAATAAAGACTAGGCTGTACATGCTACACATATAAAAGTCATTTTTAGTACGAAGCATAGAGCCCTAATAGTTACCAAAAGCAGTTTTGGGTTATGTCTTTTCCTCTATAAAAATACATGTCCTATTAAAAATATTTTTAAAGTATGTGTGAGCTTAACTTAATCGCATAATTAACAAAAGAAATACAAGTAGTCTTGCAAATATAGCCATTAAAATACCAGAATTGGGAAGACTGTCATTGGTGAATGGCTATTCTAAGACCAGCAAACTAAAGACTGTCCATGGACAGACTGAGTGTGTGTGTGTCCCTGTTAGGTGCACCCGTTAGAAAATTGGTGCTCCATTCCAAATCATCTGCCATCAGCATTTCCTTTCATTCTCTGGGTAGTGACCCAGTGTCATCCATCAGCTCAGAGACAGATGCTCCATTCCAGAGGCATATGACTGTGATGCTGGAAGAGAACCTTCCGGTCCTAAAACCGAGGCCCCGGAACACAGAGGGATGTGTGCAGCACGCAGGCCACAGGGGGAGACTTGTGTATCAAATTGCACTTGCCCGTTCCTTCCCTTTGGGTTAATGTTGTGTATTAATAAGCAGCAGGCAAGGAGGCTTTTATCAATAGATGGCTGCTGCTAACAGGAGCCCACCAGCAGCCTTCCCCTCCCTTACAATTACAGCCGAAGGAAACTGCAAACGGCAAACTAGTCATAATAAATAAACATTAACATCGAACCACGGCTTCCTCACCCGAGAGAGCCAAGTGAACAATAAAGAAAGAAATAAAAACAAAAGGCAGGATGGCTGCGTCACTGAATGGTGAGGCTGACAGCAAACCCGGTCCAAAAACATCGATGGACGCAGGTAAATCACAGAGTAGCAGAAAGTCGGTGAAGTCAAGAAACACACAGGAAGAAAACAAGAAGAAAGACAGGCTTTCTCTGAGCTAGAATCTTATGTTTGGGGTACACATTCCTGTGTTTTCTTAATATATATATATATATATATATATATGCGTGTGTGTGTGTGTGTGTGTGTGTGTGTAAAAACACTGAACATGACTTATTCTCATAAATAGAAAATAATTTTCAATCAAAGCTGTGTACAAATCAAACACACTGACACAAAATAGCCTCAAGAGTAAAAGGAAAAGCAGCTCCTCTAAAGCTTTTCGCTTTTTAGTGGACAGACAGACAGACACAGAGAAAATACTTTCTACCATTGGGCTTCATCTTTTCCCTTCCCCCTCAGAAAGAAGGAACAACTAGAACCACAAAGAGATAAAAGCAGTTTCATTCCTCAGCTTCCGCACGGGTTCAAACCCACAGGCCTTTCCGTTTCACTGAGCACGGTGGGAATAAGTTATGTAAAAGGTTTCTGCCTAGTTGTTGTTTTAATTAATCTGGGTCCTGGAATGACACGCAGGCTTAATCAGGTGGCATGGAACCTGTCGCTGTTAAGTAACTGGTTTGAACCCGAGCACAGGTTGTGATCCGAAGTTGTCGCCGACCAATGGCCACTCATTGGCCCGTGTGAAATGGGCTGGTGGTTTCAGTCTAATTCCTTGTGGACCAACGTCAGCCTCATGAAAAGCATTTCCTAAAGTAGAAGTAATTGGTTGACATTCTCAGCGTGAACGCCTGAAGAAAGAGATTGAAATCTGAAGTAGCCTTCAAACGTGGGCTACAGAAAACAATGCCCAGTTATGGCCTTTGTGGAGTTACCTCTGTCACTAGTCACTTTAGGGTGACAGGAGTCCCAGGAACTTTTACCCATCCCTGTGTTCATAAGCAATCGAGACTGAAACGAAGGAAAAGAAAACCTCTAAAAAAAATCTTTAGGCTCATTCCTTACAATCCTGCTTTTTACTTAGATATCCCCGGGGAAATTTGAGCAAAGATATTTTACTAAAGGCAACAGGCTGAAACTGACTCTTCTAAACCTTGAAGAAATTCTCAAATGGAGATGTAGCTTCATTATTACCAAACAGTGCGTGTTCATCACTTTAATTATAGGAAAAATCGATAGGGCATAGAAAGGAACATGGCATATTTTGCGTGACATTTGTGCTTGCTCACTTTATTAAGCATGCCTTTCTGAGCAGAAATAACAGGGTAGAATTTACTAAAAGACGCAGGATCGGAGAGCGAAGGCTCCCCTTGCATTCAGCGGATCTCATCCGTGATGTCTTTTGCCTTCTCAAACCATGTATTTTTAGTAAACGAACATGAAAACAAATTAAAAAAAGCAATAATGGATGCCTTCTCTCATTAGGGCGACCAGGCAGATTACTGATTCACAAATATTGAAACTAGCGCTGATTGAGATGAATGAATTTCTCATAACTTAATAATGCAAATCGCACAAACAGCGGAGACCTCTGCTGCAGCCAGTAGGCCTAGAGGTAGCTTCTAGGCGCTCACTGACGGATGGGATACAAGCGGAGATTTGTCTCTTACCGCTTCTTAAAGACTCCTTCCTACTTTTCTAATCTTCAGTCCTCACTCTTCATCTCTTTCCCTTTGACATATTTTAATATGGATGTTTATTTCTTTAAACGTCAACCTACCTACAATTTTGGTAGCCAGAATGTGCAAGTTAATCATTCTATTTTTCAATAAAGTATATTTTAATCAGTGACACACAGACACACTAGACATTGGCTCCTTAAATATAGTAAACACTACTAGGAATGGTTTCTGAAAATTAACTCACACATGCACACGCGCGTACACATACCAATCCCTGGTATTATGACTTTATCACATACCAAAAGGGAGACAGTTGTAAACTTCTTTTTAAAGAAAAAATAAATTAAGTGTCTTTTTATCTCAAACTTGTTGTCCGATAAAATATACTACTCAAGGCATGGTTTAAGTGACTCTATAACTCTTAACTTCTACCATGAAGCTTCATTAAAGTGTATAAATTAATACTGCTGTCAGAGATGGCATTAAGTATTCAACAAGAGTAGACTTAATGCAATTAATAGCAATTAAAATTATACTTTTATGATGTCAGCCACCAGCATTGTAAAGACATAATTGCCTGTAAGGACTTTTATACCATATTTATCCTCTAAAACTGTCCAATTTATATGAAAAATGCCAAAAACAGATCCCATATGGGTACCATTATCTTCTCGGATTTTTAGAAGTAATCTGTCTTATCCAGCATGTGCACATTAGGCTAATTTGCTTTAATTAGTTTTTTCTCATTTGGTTAATAGGCATGTTGATGTTAAGTTTTTATTTCGGAGGTACAGATGCTAACTTCACTCGTTATGTTCCTATTAAGAGGTCACTCTGCTTTGTGATATGCAGGACCTACCCACTTAAATAGCATCATTCTTTGAAATATTAAATGATACAGCTTACCGAACATAAAACCTATATTGCGGTAATGGTTATCGTGAGCAACAAGGATTCTAGCTAATTAATTAGTAGTTAAATACGAGAAAACAATTTCATCCTTTCCGCTGTAGCAAGGCATTTCAGTGTGGACATTATAAATTAGGTAAACTAATGAACTGATTTCACAGTCGTTTGTGACTCCTCAAAGAATTCACAAGAATCACAAGTCAATTTGCTGGTTTGCATTGCATCCAGGAGGGATGTAAAATAAGAAACTCCTTCACATCCCAAAGTCAATCATGAACCTTGCCACAAATCTTAAAAATGTTTTTTTCTAAAGGAGGTATATTGAAATTAATTTATTAATTATTAGTAGGCATCTCCTTTGTAAACTTTTCTAGTGCTGAACTCCCATAAAGAAAAATAATTATGCACACACACACACACACACACACACACACACACACAAAGAAGAAAACAAATAATTAAAAACTGGCCTGTCATGTCTCCAGGGGCAGACAGATATTCATATGCAAGTAATTTAGAAGACTGAGCGGAGTCTCCTGATGACACTTAGAAGCCTTGGAGGAAATATTAAGAGTAGGTTTAGTTTTCTGAAGGTAGTATATATATCCATGATATAAAACATATCTCCGATGTTCTTGAAATTATTTTCCAATCTTGGTGTATTTTCCGTGTTTCGCTGCATTCCTGTTCTCACTGTGAGACAGCATACACAAGCAGCGTGCAATTTTATCACGGTAAAAGTAGTGGACTCACAGAGCCACACGTAGGTGGCAAAGCATCAAATGTTTAGAGTGCGTGTTCTTAAAAATATGCAAAAATAAACCAAATGAATTTGAATTGGTATCTTCTAGGAAATTTTGCAAGAGTCCAAATTGTAGGCTGGAATGAATGTGTTAAGAAACAAAACTAGATCATTCGGAAATCTTTAAATTGGAAGGAGACATAATAAAAGTGTTAGTAAAGCACATAATTATTTTACATAAATCATGTTGTGCATACCTAATTTTGTTCTCCTCTCACATCTGTCTGTCCACCACGGAAGACAAACAGCTTAGGCACTAACTCAAATCAATGGTGTTTCCTTAAACACCAGCTCTATTTGTGTTGGTTTTTCCTTTGTTTTCTGATAAACTTAATTTGTACTCTCCTAAAAGAGACTTAAATTGTTTTCTTCAGGCAGCCAATATTTGCATTGATAGTATCTATAAATTGAACATTTTTGTGTAACTAACTGAAATAATTAAGAAATCAACAAAATTGAAAGAAACAAAAAACCTCAATTGTATAATTTATTTCCTTCAATGCTTAGCCTCCAAGACAGAAGCAGTTTGCACAAGCAACAATATTACCCTCACCAAAAAAAAAAAAAAAAGGAAGTAAATAACAAAAAGTGAAATAAATTAGTATGTTATGGTCCTTCACAACCTATTACGTAAGCCTTTCAGATACAATTTGAATGTAACAAGTTCCTCTCTATTCATTTTGTCTCTGTTGTATTATAAAGCATAGTGATTACTATTCATTGGGATTGAATTACTGTTGTTTATATTTAGTTTCTTGTTTCTAAGGGGAAAAAACAGGATGAATTATACATCTGCCTCTGTCCAATTTGTACAGTGAACATACACTCTAAGTCAATTGTTCAGCAACAATAGGAAGCAGTCAGGGGAAAAAAAAAGACTGTGAGAAAATGTATATGGGAACACAGCTTGGTAACAGAATGAAAGCACAGATACTTTTGCATGACAAATAATTCTGCAATTGAACCAGGTTGCATTTGGAAAAGGCATTTGTATGGACATAGGCTATTTAGGTGTACCATTTCCCGAAGAAGTTACCTTAAATAATTGTCCAAAGCTTAATTAACCATGATATAAATAAATTCTGAAGCATTCACTTGTGGGCTTTGTGTGGAAATAGGCTCTTGTGTACGTGGGTTCCAGGGGCTCCTTTCTGAATAAATCTCTTGCTATAGAAGTCTCTTTCTACTTAGTATTTTAAACACATTTGAAATCTTATAAAACAGATATCATGATGGCCCTTCACAGATGATGAAACCGTAATGTATTAAAAGATTCAGAATTAGGTGCCTGTTTCCGTCTCAGATGTCTTCCATATACAGACTACAAATGATTAACAGGCAACAGCTGCTGTCACTCTCAATGGCTCCCTATGTGCCTTTTCGGCAGACAGAGGCAATGTCTCAGTCCTCTGTCTTAGGGTTTCTGTCACTATATGAAAACACCATGACCCAAATCAACGTGTGGGGAAATAGGTTTATTTCAGCTTTCAACTCTCAGATTACACTCTCATGTCCTCTAGAGAAGCAGGAGCTCAAGGCATGGAGGTAGACGCTGAGGAGAGGCCATGGAGGAATGCTGCTTACTAGCTTGCTCCCATGGCTTAACAGCCATTTTTTTCATTTTAATTAACATATTTATATATTTACTTATTTACACCCTGACTGAACTTTCCCTTCCTCTTTTCCTCCCAGTCTTTCCCTCACACATACCCTCTCCCATCCACTCCTTCTTCCTTTCTCTTCAAGTGGCAGTAAAACTAGGAACATCTCCTATTTTGACTAGCAGAAGCAGCCCAGTAGGGGAAAGGGTTCCAAAGGCAGGCAACAGAGACAGCCCCTGCTCCAGCTGTTAGGAGTCCCACGTGAAGTCCAAGGTTGCACAACTATTACATGTTTGCAGAGGGCCTATATCAGTCCCATGCAGTCTCCCTGCTTAATGGTTCAGTCTCTGTGAACCCTTATTGGTCCAGGTTAGTTGATTATGCAGGTTTTCTTATAGTTTCCTTGACCCCCCTCTATCAGCCCGATTTCTTATATACCTAGGAACTACCTGCTGGGACATGGCATTCCCACATCAATCATTAATCAAGAAAATGCCCAACAGGCTTGCCTATGACCCACTCTAGTGAGAGCATCTTATCAATGTAAGTTCCCTCCTCACAAAGGAATCTAGCTTGTGACAAGTTGAAAATAACCTTCCTCCCTTCCTACAATGAGTTCCTGACTTTAAAATGGGCCTCCATTCTCTTCCAGCCAACCAAGTTACCCAGAGCAGCTGATCAGTGCTGGTTAAAAGGAACCTGTTGTAAAGGTAGAAGATGATATTGACTTAGAATCCATGACATTCCAGACACCGTTAGCAAAGCCAGGGAAGTGACAGTAAAATCTCATTATTTTTGTCTTCAAATTTCCTTATCTCTCTTGGGAAGAAAGACAATTTTAAAAACAAATGAGCAGAAAAATTAGCAAAACTATCCAAAAAATTAAAAGGGAGTTCTAACCAACTGGTGGGGACAAGAGAAAGAGTGATAGAATGAATCAGCCTTAACTGGGGAAGGCAGGGAGAATTACCAGAAGCAATTAACCTTTCACTAGAGATAGAAAAATGGACAGACTTTCAGGGAATGGCTCATATATAGAAAGACTCTAACTTAGCAGTTTGAAGAAAGAAAGATAAAAGAAAGCAAGCAAGAAAGAAAGAAAGAAAGAAAGAAAGAAAGAAAGAAAGAAAGACAGACAGACAAAGAACAATTGAAAGGGAGGTGGAGGGAACCAAGCAGAGAGCACCCTGGTTTGTTACACAGATCACTTTTGTAGCATTTTAAGAGAGTATCTCCTAGAAAAAAATTGATAAGAGAAGATTATCGATTGATAATTTTTAGAGAGTTTCAACATATCTTTGGGGCAAGCAATGTTTAGTAACTTATCCAAAGTAAAAGGGTAGAGGGCAGCAGTGCTCTCTTATGGCTGGCCAGGAAGAAGAGAAGCCATCGGGACCAGGAGCTGGACTGTAGCTTTCGAACATCCACTCCTGGTGCCTTTCTCCTGTCAGTTAGACCCACCTCCTAAAGTTTCCAAAACAGTGCCACCAGTCAGGGATATTCAATATACGAGTCTGGGGGGGGGGGGCATTTCAGACTCAATCAATAACAATTATCTAAAGAATGTTATTAGGGCAGTTTTGACATTTTTCCCTATTGTTCTGTCTGCCAATGGAGAATACACCGTAGGGGATGGAAGTGGGAAGCTGAGAGACAAGAGTGAGTAGCTTCAAAGTTATGCTAAAAGAACAAGAGAGGTGCTCAGGCAGGAATAGTTCAAACAAATAACAACAATAACAACAACAACAAAGCAATTTGAGTTGCTGCTTTGACTGTCAGGTCAAAGATGGCCACCAGGTTTGTGGTTTGTAACCCTGGTTTTAGGATGGTGACATCTCCTGAGAAGAAGACTCTCTCTGAGAAAAGACTGCTTTGGATTGGTCTCTTTTCAGAATTGATTTTGATGGAAAACAATCAAACTTCATGGTGCACAGTTTCAATGAAAAGAATATCATTTGATGATACTTACCCATTGCGTCAGCTAATTAATAGGGTTTTACATAGACTTTTTTGGGACAAGCTGCAAGATAAATCTTAATTATTGTGCATATCATGTCTATCTTAATTTTCAGGGTTTTTTTCATTTATTTACTTCAAAGATGAGGTTGTCTGATAGTTCTAGATGATTTTTGAATAACTAAGCTTTATTGGTATCTAGGAAAGCAAGAATAATCAGAGTTCCCAACCCCACACTCCCTTCTCCTCCTAATCCTCCTCTGCTTCCTTCTCTTTCTTTTCCACTTCTGCTTCTTCAGGACAATCGTGTGCATCTTTTCCTTTCTTTAGTTCCAGACTACTGAACTAACAGGTGTGTACCACCACACCTAGTTAGCTCTCTGAACTTAACGAATTACTTTTGGAATTTGATCTTTGGTAATATGAGGCTACCCATCATGAAGGATGCCTTTCAGTAAAGAAGAAAGACATGACTATCTCAGTAGGAGAGGGTTATGTGCACACACGATTATGTCTGACTTTCCTAAATCACTGCCTAGAGTAAGGTTTATATTTCATATGATGAGATCACTCTTGGCTTCATAGTCTCTCAAGAGAGAGACATAGATGCCCTAGGCTCTCTGTTAAAGATATGTGCCATTCCTCAAAGCTTTATCAAAACACCATGTACAAAGAAAATACTATGGATACATGCTTGCCAAAAAGCACAATGACAAAGGTGAATTGGTGACTGACACATGGTCTCAATGGAGACATTCCATAGCCTGAAGATGCACTGCTGGCAAGTTTAGACCAAACTCGAGTAAAATGCTTTATGGCATACAGTGTATGTTGGGGCTCTGTTGTACTCAGTTTACTATTTAAACAATGAAGATAGCAGCATCTACTCCATGAGAAGTTGTTTTTAAGAATAGTCTTTAATGGCTAAATTATTTTCAGGTACACACGCACACACACACGCACACACACACACACACACACACACACACACACACACACTATTTTATTGCTTCAAGAATAGGCTTCATAACCTTGCTTGAATAGATTGATCTGCTATAATTTACCTAGAAGGAAAATTATTCAGATTGTAAAAACTCACTACTGTCCCTCACAATATTTTTTGGACCACCAGAAGTCTGTGTGATACATGGTAAGGGTTGTGCTCTTATAAACAACCAATGAGAGTCACTCGCATTCCCATTTTAATGGCTCTTTTAAAAGTCGTGCACAGAATGGAAAACATTGTATTAGCTCAGAACTGTCTACCGACCCACATGTTAACCCACGTGTTTTGAGAGTGATCACACTCACAAAAAAAGATTTACATGAGCATCAGCTGTAGAGTCCAGCATTAAGGACATGAAGAACAAGTGGGGAGCTGACAGTGTTAATATATCACCCTTCACCAGGTTCCATCCTGTGGGTTGATGTCTATACGCAAGTGAGGACAGGCACAAGATAAGTCAAGGCCTGTGACTGGGCAGTGAAAAAGAAAGGCAAGACAGAAGTTTTTAGAGGCAGGAGAGATAGGAGAAAGATATAAGAAACCAAAATGAAGAAAGAAAAGGATGACCCAGATCTGTGTGTCTTTAAACAGCCACAGGTAGCTATGAATAATTTATAAGGGATGGATTATTACAGGACAATTTGTCTTATCTAGGTGGACAGTTTATATCAATATCAATTGGTTCTGAGTTTATTGTGTGGACATTTTGTGGGGTGAGAACTTACTGATATAAATCTGATTGATAAATTATAAGCCTCTAAAGTTTTGATTTTACTGTGTTACTGGGAATTGTGACTATAACCACAGGGGGCAGATGCTGGAAATGTAAACAAAGTCAGCATCAAAATAGTCAGCAACTGCATGGAGCTAACCATGGAGGCAGAGAGACCTCCAGGGACAGAGAGTGGGGCTAGCATGGAATTTTACCATTCTTAGATTTTATTAATATTTATTGCTACACCATTCTGATTCTGAGATAGCCTATGAAAGAAGGATTATTCTCTATAGACCTTAGCTATGTAGCATGACCAAACAGCATCTAAATAGCCCTACCAGATAATTTTTGTTCAACTTGCAACATACAATTAACTACCTCACTCCATTATAAGTATTTTATCAATTGTTACTTTTCCTGAAGACAACATAAGCCAGATCCATCAATGAAAATCCCACTTAGAATGTTGGGATCCATTCTCACACATGACTTTATTTAAATAGATCAGAATTCACCAAACACTCAGTCATTATTAATCCCCTCCTGTTAGAAGCACCCATTCTTTCCAACAATCCCATTTACTTTTAATACTATGAAATCGTTTTGGATCTTCTACAGGTATCTTGAAATAGCCCAGGATATGGTTTGGGATAATGGGTTTTAAAGATCAGAAGTAGTTCTGTGGGTTTGAGCAAAATAACTGAATTTTGCCTGATGTAACATGATCATAATAACACACCATTTGCTTTGAGGGGAATTTGAAACAGATCATGAAAAGCATCAGGGTCCCTTGGCTTGTAGTGAAGTGCTGGTCACCATTTCAGTTTTGTTCCCAAGGCTTTCCATCGAAGTCCAGATTGTAAGGACTTGTAACACTTGCCAGCCATTCCTAGAACCAGCCATCTTGCCTCTCTTCCTGCTACCGGATATGGTTAGCCGTTCCCTCTAACTGAAAAAGTAATTGTGAAGTTGGAGTTGAGTGTGAGAGAGAAAAAAAATAAAACCTACAAACCAGATAGGTGATCCAGCAAAGGCAGGTTGTCCTAGCAGGACCAATGTGCTAATGGTAAGAAGAACCACAGCAGAAGCCTGAAGTTCTGTGATTGCTCAGAGGTACTTACTGTCTAGCCTGGTCCATTTGCAATTGACATTTTGGGATGTAACAGGAGAATCTGTTTTGCCATTGATTCTGGGTGACTTGATGAGGATAATGAGAAATGTAGCATACATATGAAACGTACAAAGTGATAAGAATACAATTGTCTCTGGGGTTCCCACTGAGGTGAAAAGAAACCATAACCAAGGCAACTCTTAAAAAGAACATTTAATTGGGGTCGGCTTACATGTTCAGAGGTTCAGTCCATTACCATTGTGTCAGGAAGAAGAATTTTCCATCTTCACCCAGTGAAAGCCAGGAGCAGACTGGCCCCCATATGTTTAGGAGGAGGGTCTCATTGCCCATTCCTATAGTAACATACTTCCTACAACAAGGCCACACCTCCTAATAGTGCCACTCCCTGGGCCAAGTGTATTCAAACCACCACAGAGTATTGTCACAAAGCATTAACATCATGGCATTCTTGTAATAATATGACTTGATATAATAGGCATCCTAAGGTAGATATGCAGCATGAGCTCCCAAATGTCATAGGAAACATCAAGAGTACAAAGAAAACCTCCCAGAATTTTCATCTTTAAAAATAGTTTGCATCCCTTTAAAAAAAAATACAGTCCATTTGTGAGGATATATCACAATAAAGTCTAGTTAGTGGACTTGTTATTATTGAAATACTAACAGAGTAATGTTTTGTTCAAGCAAAATATCACATTCCACCTAAGAGCAGGCCCTCCAGTTGTGGTACAAATTCATCTTGGAAAGAATGACAGTTCATTAACTCCTAGAAAATTTATGCTTATTAAGTATTTAATGAGTTTAACCTTTATGCTAAATATAAAATAATAAGAAACCCAGTACCTTCCAAACTTTTCATCTATGGTTAAAATCATCATCTCTAGGCTTCAGGTATTTTAATTTAGTGAAATTTAGTGAATGTTTTAGCTTTGGCTTATCTATCTCCCATCACCTGTTTTGTTTTTCGTCTTTCTTTCACTGCAGTCACTGATAGGAAATTATTTCCTTTCCAAAGACTATTTTTATACAAGCTGGGCTGCTGTTCAGTGAAATATAATCCAGCTCAACCCCTACCGCAGCCAGTAAATTCGTCAGTCGGTGTTGTGGGGAGCAATCATGGAAATGATGAAATGGTCGGAGTGCTGAGGATAAGCAATGGAAAATTCTGCAGAGGCTAAAATTATACCACAGAGACCCCGTCGATCACCACAAGCCTGCTCTGGCTGAGATTCAGTTCTCTCTGAGAATGGAGACGCTGTCCTCTGAAAGAAAACCTTTCTCCAGAGGCAAAAGAGCCTTCCAAGGGAGCACTGGCCTTTAAATGGCTGCCTGGTATTTACAAGGCAGTGACCACTTGCCCCTTTCACATTACCAAGCATCTTGTCTTGACGCAATGCAAGGCAATCTGCTATCAGAGATCATTGATTAAATATTAAATGAATGTATTAACATACTGTATGTCAATGTCTAGGCACTAGTGCAAGGATAACTCTCTCTTCCTCTCCTTCCCTCCCCCCCCTCCCCACACAGGGCTTCTCTATCCCGGAACTTGCTCTCTAGAGCAGGCTGGCCTTGAACTCAGAGATCCACCTGCCTCTGCCTTCCAAGTACTGGGAATAAAGGCTCGAACCACCACTTCCAGGCCAAGGCTACTCTTAAAATATCTAGCCCAAGACAAATAATGAGCAGGGGAGTGATTTAGAAATGAGAAATGACACATTGTAACAGTTTATAGTTACATCCTCTGTGAACACAATAGGCTACAGCTGCCTTGGGAAGAATGGGAAGATTAGTGTTTCCTGAACTGGGAAAAATGTACAAGAGGAAAATCAGCAATGTTCAAATTCTTTAGAGTTACCTGTGAAGTCCAAAGCACACTGACTTGAGAGGATCAGTCTCGGGGGGGATGTTGATTATTTAATATGGCAACCCAAACTCATCATTTTGAACAGGAAAATTTTTAAAAAGCTCAAAGTTGGGCATGTTTTGAAGAATTAAATCAAAGTGAGCCAAGGGCTGACTGAGGCAGAGGGAGGCTTTTTTTTCTTCTTCTTCTTTTTTCTATTTTTAAAAAATAATAATTCATTTAATATAGATCAAACTTGGAAATGTTATTTATCCCAAGACTCAGAACTAAGGATACCACCACCACCCACCAAGACGGTTTATCTTCCAGCCTCTCTAAAATGTCTCCCTTTCATCCCGTGACAGAAGCTGCTTGTGGTCACTCAGTTGAGCATTAGGTAGTTCCTATAAAAGATTTCTCCCTTGCTTAATGGATCTTGGTGTTTTAAAGTATGAAAAGAAAAATAATGGGCAAAGTTGGCTGGTGATTGAAGAAAGCAAACAACATAGTTGGCAGGTATGGGTGGTCATATGAAACCATCATTTGTCTTGGCAACACAGAACTCTCCTCTGTTTCTTATTTTCTATGTGTGCAGAGTTGCAGGACAGGAATAGGGTCTCTTTAGGCTTTGGTTTCTCGCTGTGGGTAGTTCATTTCAACTGTCAACCTTGTGGGGTTATACTATGCATAATATTATATATAATTAATATACATTAATATAATTAATATAAGTAATAATCTGACTATAATACTGAAGAGGACTTTGGGGTGTGTCTCTGAGGGAGCTCCCAGAGACCATCAACTGATCAGGGAAGGCCTACTCTGAATACAGACAACATGGTGCGATGTACTAGGATACCAGGCTGAGGAACACAAACCAAATTCCATTGTTCATACCTTGCTGCTTCCTGATGGGTCCAGATATGAGCAATAAGCTCATGAGCCTGCTGCCATAACGTTGCTTCTGTGACAGATTACACACACCCTCAAAATGGTGTGGGCAAACAAGCCCTTCCTCCCTTAAGTTGCCAGCTATTGTGTCATAGAAACAAAACAAAAACAACAATAACAAAAACAACAAAAAATAAACCATTGTTGAGGTACCATCTACTAAAGAGAAGAGGTTTGAGGGTGGTGAAACACTCCCCATTCTTGTCCAAAGACTCCCAAGCATGATGGAGAACCATCTGCTTCTGCGGAAGCCGGGTTGATTCTTTTCCAGTATAGTACCATTAGTCAATTATACCTCCAGTTAACTACAACTTGTAGTGCCTGCCTGTCTATGCTAAAAGGAAGGAAGTGGTTGTAGGGATGAGCGCTGATGAACAAGATAAAGGATTTAGTTGTGTGACTCGGGAGCACACCGCCTTCCTTAAAAAGAATGTGGACAAATACGACTATTCATACAGGAAACTTGGAGAAATAAGAAACCAAACAACCTGCCCCAGAAGCATGGTAGGTGTGGCTGCTGTGTTTCTTGTACACCGGCAGGTGGTGAAGAGAAGAGAGGCTACGTCATGACACAGGGCAACCACAGGATATCTGAGAGAAGTCCGCATGAGGCTGGAATGTCCAGAGGAATGTGGGCAGAGAGTATAGTATAGGTCACACTGTGGCACTACAGCCTTCACAATGAGTTTTTTTTTTTTTTTTCTCTGTTAGGGGAGAGGTTGTGAGTGGGAAGAGTGGATACGAGGGAGTTGGGAACTGAGTGGGGTAGAGGTGCATATGTGAAATTCACAAAGAAGCAATAAAAAGTTAAAAAAAAAAAAAAAACAAAACCTTTTGATAGTGAAAACAGCCTTTCCTAAAACTTAAGTATATTTCATTCAATCTTCAAGGTAGAATGTTTTTCTGAAATGAAGAAAGAGACGATAGATCAAACTGACCAGCTCAGTGACTGAACCTTTAGATTCCATTGATGATTCAACACAGAAATCAGGAGGAAATTGATCAAGCTATAAAAACACAAACAAAGCTTTTGTGAAAAGGCTTTGCACAGCATGGCAGAGTTCCCAAGTTCCAACTGAAGTCTCAGCTTGTCTGCTTTGGTTTTTGAGCCATCATAAGGAAATGTTAGTTATGTTTCTCTTTAGATTAGGGGCAATGTAAAAATCCTGATCCTTTCCAGATGAAATCTTTACCAGAAACAGAACACTTACAGATAGCAGGAGACCTTTTCCTGAGGCAGGAGCATGCTTATTTCACTGCATTCCTTGTGGTCACACAGGAAGTTAGTCTAAGCGTCTGATGTGCAAGAGTTTAGCCAGTGGAGATCCGGAGAGAAGGCGCTTCTTCACCCACTACTCCTTGACCTCGAACTGCCTGCCACCCACGGTCCTCATGGCTTTTATTCTTTCTCTCACTTTCTTGTTGAATTAGGTCTTCAGATTCTTCATAAATCCTGTTCTGGGGTTAGAGGTAGCAGGAGATTCTTCTTGGTTATAGAGCCAACATCCTTGGTTGGTCCTTGTGTTGTCAACACCATGTCTCTCCCATGGTGGGGTCCTTCTTTCTCCCCTGTGAGGGGTGAGGTCTCACCTGTTCTGCCAATTAAAGCCAATTCAGGATTCCAAGTTTAACTGAGATGTTGCTCTTGAGTCTTCATACCACGAATTAGCTGCTTAAAAGTAATAAGCTAACCCCTGGGCTTCAAAGTACTGCTATTAACTCTCTTGTTTAATAGAACTGGCTGTTAAACATTGAGTTGGGCATGTAGTCAAGGTCACCTGTCCTTCCTGAGGTCTGTCCCACACTGCTGAAGATTTTCACCCACGTAACCTGCACTTGGTTACATATTTTAACTCAAAGCTGTGGCAGACAATCTCAGGCTGCCCTTGATCCTTCCCTTGGTCAGCCTGTATTGTGTGGTAGAGCACTAGATTGAGGAAAACACTAACATTAACCCACCTGAACATTTATAGAGTTGCTGCCATCTTATACATGTTCGAATGAGATATGCTGCTTACTTGTTTAATTGGTTAGCCACTAGTGACTTGAATAATGGGTGTTTCTGGAAATACAAACAGTACATGCACAGCATGAAGGTAAGTTAAGTACCAACTCTACCTGGGAGCCAGCAGGTATCCTGATGCCACATTTACTTTCTTGTAGTTCAGCATCTTCCTAATTACAATTATATTTCATCTTTGTCTTATCAGAGTCCTTGAAGAGAATAATATATAAATTAGTACAAACTTATGAAAATTTTTGTAACAGTTTGAAATATTGTTGTCTTAGCATACAGCCAGTAATCCAATGTCCTGAAGTTAGATAGCATTATAATAAGGTTTAGAGAAAATAGACATAATACATGCATCACCAGCTTAAAATGAATTAAATATAGATACACATTTTCATCTGATCAAATAGCTCATAATTATGTGTCATAAACTAGATAAATTTTAGACAGCATTATGGTTCTCCAATGATTTTACTTTTTTCCTAAACAGTTTTTTTAAGTAGGCCTATTATTATTAAATGAAAAATTAAGACAATACTGACTATTTTCTTATTATTGAGTCATTATGCAGTTGTGATTGACAAGGACATATACATCTCACTGATGTTGATTAACTGATACAGATGTCAAGTGCTATAATTTTTTGTACAGGGAAGAATGGGTTTTCAGCCTGCTTTCCCTTATTCCTATATACTGTGCTTTCCTCCTCATGGCTCTGCTTTTTATTTTATGAATCTTTCAAAGACCTGAAAACGATTTTCCAAATCTAAGTTTGCTGCTCTAATAAATATCTTAGATATTCCACATGTCTCTGTTTAACTAGTTCAATTATGTTAAAAAATAACTATCTGATGTCTTGAGTGTTGATCTGTTTTCTTATTCTTGTTAGCTGAATATCATTGGAAAAGAATATTCATTTTTAAGTGAAGAAATATGAAAACTTCTGGTTCAATAATCATGTTGTAGCTGGTACAAGTAAAAAATGTTTAAGTCTTAATAAAAGTGTTCTTTATGGAAATAAAATGAAATATTACTCTATTCCTTTAAACATAGTATTACATTAAACTTTATAATGAAAAATAAAAACTTATATTATACTTAAGAATTCCTTTGAATATAAATACATGTGATCATATATTTATATATAAACACTAATATGACAATTAAAAGTTGAAATGAGCCTTGGAAAAATTATCAAATATAAGTGACTAATACTTGGTACTTTTGAATATAAGTACATATATTCTTATAAGTAGAGAACTATGTAACCTCTGACTTAAAAATAAACCATTCCTCTCATAGAGTTTTTTAAAATGCTGTACTTTATAATAAGCTAATTCAACTTTACAACAAAAAGTAATACTTGTATACATTAATATCCTAAGCTCAGGTTTGATATTCAACAGCATATTAAAATGTTCTCTTGTTTTCTAAAGTTCTTAGTTGAATAGATGATCACAAGTTTCATGGCATTATATATGCTTTATTAAAATCCTATTTTTCAGGGCAAAATACTAGAAGTTAAAATAGGAACAAAACCTTTCCGTTGGTTAGTAAATTCCTGCATGTTTTGGAAAGAAATGGAGTCTTTGAACCTTCAGATGTTAAAATCCAATGAACATGTGTTGAGTTCATGTGAATGCTCACAGTTTTTAACTGCAGTGGCCACAAGTCAGTGTCAACAAGACACTAAAGTCTCAGTGGCATCCTCTCCAGAATTATTCTTTTTTATTAGATATTCTCTGTATTTACATTTCAAATGTTATCCCCTTACATCCCCCACTTCCACTTCTATCCCCCTTCCCCCTCCACTTGTCTCCATGAAGGTGCACCCTCTCCCAATCACCTTCTCCACCTTAGTGCCTTGACATTCCTCTACACTGGGAAAACTTGCCTTCCCTGGACCAAAGGCCTCTTCTCACATTGATGCCAGACACTGATACCTTCTGCTACATATGCAACTGGAGCCATGGGTCTTTTTTTTTTTGTGTGCTCAGTGGTTGGTGTTTTAGTCCCTGGGAGTTCTGGAGGGTTTGGTTGGTTGATAATGTTTTTCCCATGAGGTTGCAGATCCTTCAGTCCTTTCTCTAGCACCTTCATTGGGATCCTCGTATTAAGTGCAATGGTTAGCTGCAAACATGCTCAGCTGTATCTGGCAGAGCCCCTGAGGAGGCATCCATATCTGATTGCTGCCAGTAACTATTTCTTGGCATCAGCAATACTGCTTGGGTTTGGTGGCTGCATATAGGTTGGATCCCAAGGAGAGGCAGTCTCAAATGATCTGTTTTTAATCCCTGTTCCTCCATTAGACCTTGTATTTCCTCCTGTGAGTGTATTGTTCTCCAGTCTAAGAAAGACTGAGGCATCCGCATTTTTAGCCTTCCTTCTCTTTGAACATCATGAGATCTGTGAGTTTTTTCATGAGTATTAACAGCTTTCTGTGGCTAGTATTCGATTATCAGTGAGTGTATACCATGTGTGTTCTTTTTTTTTTAATTTTTTTTATTTTACAAAACAAAGATAAATGTACAGATTTTAAGCATTTTTTGCATAAAATTATACAATACATTTTTGTCAGTACTTTTTTTTCAGATTTTAAGATAATTTTTACATAAAACTATATGAATATATATTTTTAGTCAGTACTTGATATTTTTAAAGGTTTGATAGTATGAAGTCCAAGAAATAAAGAAAACAAAACAAAAAAAAATCTTTACACAACAAGAAAACTTTGACTATTTCCATGTTACATTTTGTTTTACATGTACTTTATGTTCATTGTAAATATTAAGTTTTCAATGCATACTATGTGTGTTCTTTTGTGACTGGGTTCCCTCACTCAGGATGATAACTTCTAGTTCCATCCATTTGCCTAGGAATCTCATAAAGTCATTGCTTCTAATAACTGAGTAGTACTCCATTGTGTAAATGTACCACATTTTCTGTATCCATTCCTCTTTTGAAGGACACCTGGGTTGTTTCCAGCTTCTAGCTATTATAAATGACGCAGTTATGAACATGGTGAAGCATGTGTCCTTGTTATACATTGGAGCGACTTTGGGATATGTACCCAGGAGTGAAATATCTGGTTCTTCAGGTAGTACTATGTCCAATTTTCATAGGAACCTCCAGACTGATTTCCAGAGTGGTTATACCAGGTTACAACCCCACTGGCAGTGGAGGAGTGTTCCTTTTTCTCCACATTCTCACCAGCATCTGCTGTCAGCTGAGATTTATCTTAGCCATTCTGACTGGTGTGAGGTGAAATATTGTGGTTGTTTTGATTTGCAATTCCCTGATAACTAGGGATGTTGAACATTTCTTTAGGTGCTTCTTGGCCATTAGGTATTCCTCAGTTGAGAATTCTTTGTTTAGCTCTGTACAACATACTTAATAGGACTGTTTGATTCTCTGGAGACTAATTTCTTGAATTCTTTGTATATTTTGAATATTAGCCCTCTATCAGATTAGAAGGATTAGTAAAGATCCTTTCCCAATCTGTTAGTTGCCATTTTGTCTTCTTGATAATGTTTTTAGCCTTACAGAAACTTTGAATTTCATGAGGTCCCATTTCTCAATTTTTGATCTTAGAGCATAAGCCATTGGTGTCCTGTTCAGGAAAATTTCCCCTGTGCTTATGTGTTCTAAATGCTTCCCACTTTCTCTTCTAATAATTTCAGTGTAGCTGTTTTTATGTGGAGGTCTTTGATCCACTTGCATTGAGCTTTGTACAAGGAGATAAGAATGGAGGGATTTGCCTTCTACTGTATGCTGATTGCCAGTTGAACCATTTGTTGAAGAGGCTGTCTTTTTTCGATTGAATAGTTTCGTATCCTTTGTCAAAGATGAAGAGACCAGAGGTGTGTGGGTTCTTTTCAGGGTCTCAATTCTATTCCATTGATCTACCAGCCTGTCTCTGTGCCAATGCCATGCAGTTTTTATCATAATTGATTTGTAATACAGCATGAGTTCAGGGATGGTGATTCCCCCAGAAGTTCTTTAATTCTTTACGTTTTTTGTTATTCCAAATGAATTTGCAACTTGGTCTTTCTAACTTTATGAAGAATTGAGTTGGAATTTGGTGGAGATTGCTTTTGGCAAGATGGCCAATTTCAATTTTCTTCTTCCAAGATTTGAAATTCTTGTCATACTTTCACTTGCTTAGTTAGTGTCACACCAAGATATTTCATATTATTTGTGACTATTATAAAAGGTGTGTTTTCCCTAATTTCCTTCTCAGCATTTTTATTCTTTGAGTAGAGGAAGGCTACTTATTATTGAGTTAATTTTATAACCAGCCACTTTGCTGAAATTGTTTATCGGCTGTAGGAGTTCTATGGTGGAATTTTGGGGGTCACTTAAGTATACTATCATATTATCAGCAAATAGTGATATTTTGATTTCTTCCTTCCCTACTTGTATCCCTTTGACTTCCTTTTGTTGTCTAATTGCTCTGGCCAGGACTTCAGTACTATATTGAAGAAGTAGGGAGAAAGTAGGCAGCCATGTCTAGTCCCTGATTTTAGTGGGATTGCTTCAAGTTTCTCACCATTTAGTTGGATGTTGGCTACCGGTTTGCTGTATATTGCTTTTACTATCATTAGGTATGGGCCCTTGAATCCCTGGTCTTTCCAAGACTTTTAACATGAAGGAGTATTGAATTTTACCAAATGCTATCTCAGCATCTAAAGAAATGACCATGTGGTTCTTCTTTGTGTTTGTTTATATAGTGGATTACATTGATAGATTACCATATATTGATCCATCCCTGCATCCCTGGGATAAAGCCTACTTGATCATGGTGAATGGTTGTTTTGATGTATTCTTGTCTTTGGTTTGCAAGAATTTTATTGAGTATTTTTGCATCAATGTTCATAAGGGAAATTGGTCTGAAGTTCTCTTTCTTTTAGGGTCTTTTTGTGATTTAGGTATGAGCATGATTGTGAGTTCGAAAAATGAGTTGGGTAATGTTCCTTCTGTTTCTATTTTGTTAAATAGTTTGGAGAATATTGGTATTAGGTCTTCTATGAAAGTCCGATAGAATTCTGTACTGAACCCATCTGGTCCTGCGCTTTTCTTGGTTGGGAGGTTTTTGATGACTGCTTTTATTTCTTTAGGGGTTTGGTTCATAACTTCTCTTAGTTTCACTGTGTCTCTGTTCAGTTTCTGCTTCCATGATCTATCCACTGATTAGAGTAAGGCATTGAAGTCTCCCACTATTATTGTATGTGGTGCAATATTTGCTTTGAGCAATAGTGGGACTTCTTTTATGCATGTGGGTGCCCTTGTATTTGGAGCATAGATGTTCAAGGTTGAGAGTTTGTCTTGATAGTTTTTTCCTACGATGAGTAAAACGTGCCCTTCCTCCCACCCCCTTTTTTGATAACTTTTGGTTGAAAATCAATTTTATTCAATATTAGAATGGCTACTCCACATTGTTTATTGGGACCATTTTCTTGGAAGGTTTTTACCCAGCCTTTTACTCTGAGGTAGTGTCTGTCTTTGTCTCCGAGTTGAGTTTCCTGTATGCAGCAAAATGCTAGATCCTATTTACTTTTCCAGTCTGATAATATATGTCTTTTTATTGGTGAATTAAGTTCAATTGTGTTAACAGATATTAAGGAATAGTGATTGTTGTTTCCTGTTATTTTTGTTGTTAGAGGAAGAGTTATGTTTGTGTGCTTTTCTTCTTTTGTTTTGTTTTTTTTTTTTTTTTTTTTTTGTTGTTGTTGTTGGGTTTTTTTTGGTTTTTGGTTTTTTTTTTTTGGTTTTGTTTTTTTTTTTTTTTTTTTTTTTTTTTTGCAAGATTATTTTCTTGCTTTTTCTAAGGTGTAGTTTCCCTCCCCTTTTTCGGAGTTATCCTTTGTAGGAATGAATTTGTGAACAGATATTGTGTAAATTTGGTCTTGTCCTGGAATATCTTGGGATATTCATGTATGGTAATTAAGGGTTTTGTTGGATATAGTAACCTGGCCTGCCATTTGAGTTCTCCTAGGGTCTGTAAGCTGTCAGTCCAGGATCTTCTAGCTTACATAGTCTCTGTTGAGAAGTCTGGTGGAATTATGATCAGTTTGCCCTTATGTGAGGAGGAATTTCTTTTCTGGTCCAATCTATTTGGAGTTTTTTAGGCTTCTTGTATGTTCACGGTCATCTTGTTCTTAAGGTTAGGAAAGTTTTCTTCTATGATTTTGTTGAAGATATTCACTGGGCCTTTTAATTGGGAGTCTCGCCCTCTTCTATACCTATTATCCTTAGGATTCATCTTTTCATTGTGTCCTGGATATCCTGGATGTTTTTGGGTTAGGAGCTTTTTGATTTTTGCATTTTCTCTGACTGTGGTGTCAATGTTTTTTAATGTTGTCTTCTGTCCCTGAGATCCTCTCTTCTATCTCTTGTAGTCTCTTGGTGATGCTTGCATCTATGACTCCTAATATCTTTCCTAGGTTTTCTATCTTCAGGGTGGTCTCCTTTTGTGGTTACTTTATTGTTTCTATTTCCATTTTCAATTCCTTTACCTGTTTGGTTGTGTTTTTCTGTAGCTCTTTAAGCGATTTTTGTGTTTCCTTTTTAAGGGCTTCTACTTGTTTATGTGTGTTCTCCTGGTTCTCCTGTTTAAGGAAGTTATTCATGTGCTTCTCGAGGATTTCTATCATTGTCATGAAGTATGATTTTAAGTCCATATCTTGTTTTTCTGGTATGTTGGGAAATCCACTACTTGCTGTGTTGGGAGAACTGGGTTCTAATGTTGTCTTGGTTTTCATTGCTTAGGTTCTTGCACTTTCCTCTTGCCATCTTGTTATCTGTGATGTTAGGTGATCTTGTTGTCTCTGACTAGAGCTTGTCTCTCCTGTGGGTCTAAGGACCTGTGGGCTCAGGAGGGAGTTTGCTCCTTGGTGTTCACCGCTTTGTGGGTAGGCAGGGAGTTCTGATGTTGGTGTCTCAAACCACCCCCCCTCCATGGGCTTCTGTCCCCTGATGTTAGTTACATTTCCATTGCGATGAATGTGGATGACTCAAGGGACCAACAGAGATGTTAACTGCATCCTAAGTCTTCCAGTCTCTGCAGCTTTTTGCCATATTGCTGCAGTATGTGAATAGGGTTCACAGGGGGTTGGGAGGGTATTATCTGTGCTCCTCAAAATAGTATCTAAGGATCTCATTCATGATTCCAGTGCTGACACTATTTTGTTTTTGTTTTTTTACCCTTGAGGTCATAAACCCAAATTAAGTGCCTTCTGCCCAGTTCGCTCTTGTGGGGCATCCTTTGTTGTGAATCCAAGTTTGTTCAGTGTGTTATTGCATTGGCCATAAGAAGCTTCAGTTCTGGAATACCACCAACTCAGTGAGTTTGGATTTGTTGGATATTTGTCCTTATCCAAGTATATATTTTTCCTCTGACCAATGCACTTTCTTCCTTTGCTTCTGCTTTACTCCAAGCCTCCTTTTCTCCTCTGCTGTTAATATTAACCACCCGAGGATTTCAAGTGCCTAAGCCAGAATGGAGAGGAACATCCATGAGAGGAAAAGTTGTGAGGAGCAGAGAAAACTTTGTAGGCTCAGAATCTACAACCAGGATGGACAGAGTGATCTTAAGCAGTGTAGGTTAATTCTTTCCTACAGATATGTGTTTATTTTATGAAGGGCCTCACCATTCTCTATGGGTGCTGCATTAGATACATATAATTTTGAAGATTATGACACTCTAAAATTGGTAGGAAAAAAATCATCTTATATATTAATGAACAGGTGTGTTTTCTGTTAACCTTCTACACTTGTCAACCATAACACGGATCGCAGATATACGGCCTTCATTAGTGGATTCATAGTGATAGCACTAATTAAACATTAAACTACTTCCAAAAAAAGCTCTCTACACCATATTCGACAATCCATATGTGTCATAGATTTATAAGTAGGCACCACTAGTCAGATAAGTAAAAATAAAACTGAAATCTATTTTCCACTTTGGAAATAGGGATGAGCCCGTCTCCTTCTCGGAAGAGTGTATTATTAAAGTGTGAACTTGGAGAAAGGAGGAGGAAGGAAGACCCAGAGGCAATGGCAGGGCCCCTCTCCCAGTTCTCTCACAGCGGCACACTGGAGTCAATTAGATTTATTAAATTAGCTAATTGTCATGTTGGAAGGCACAGGCAAGCTGATCCTGAGATGAGAAACAAAACAAATAGGTTGCAGCGGAGTGGATGGGGCACTGGGGAAGCGTTTAGCCTCACTAAACTCTAGGAAGCCCATCCTAATGAGGTGTACCAGGGGCAGAAGAGTCTGCAGAAGGCTCCAAGCTCAGTGAGCATGCTGTGGGACCCAAGGCCTGGCGAGCAGGGATCAACCGCTGCAACTGACATTCGGGGAGACTAAGGAAATGTTTAATTAGTGGTAGACTTTACCAAACCAAGCAGGCCAAGTCTGGCTGTACTTGCTATGAACACAACGGCCAGAATTAGGAGAAATCTTCTAAGCAAATGGACTGAATGTGATTTAGGGTGTTTCGGTGAAGTAACACAGAACCCTTACAGTGCATCTGCGTACATATCTCCCTTGTACAAGGGACCTGATTTCCAAAAGGAGAGTGAAGGGAGGAATGTCCCCGCTCTACTTTCCCCTTCTACTTAGAATGATGGGTCATGGAAAGCTTTATCATGCCGGCTGATGCCAGACACCATCTCTGGTTGTGCACGTGCCCGGGCCTCCTCGGGGACAGCCTCCAGCTGCCCTCCACCCTCCTCCAAAGGATGACTGAGGGCTCAGCCATGCATAATGGCAGCCAGGTGGTCTTACAGTCCCTCAAACCCCCTTTGTCTAGTTAGAATGTTAATATCAAGGTGGGGGGGATAAAAGTCACACTTAAAAATAGCATCGCGAACATCTTTGTTTTTCTCCATTTGGACTTCCTACTGGATTTCATAAAATGGCAGCCGTCACCAAACGCACTCATTTCCTTTGCAGGTGTGCAAAACCTTGGAAATTTTACTGGTTTGGCATTCTTTAATTCATACTCTTTTTAACTTTTAAAGATGACCTTATTCGTCATAGTTTGTCTCTTGGCTCTTAGATGGAACCATGGATACTTACAGCAGAACGTCTGTAAACCTAATCCTGCATGCCATTTGGCTTCTATTGAGAAACACTTTACTAAATCCTTCACTGTTGATGACTTTGGGAAGCTGACATCATTTTCAGCCAGGTAGCAGACTTGAGGGTCGGAGGTCCTTCTCTTGTGATCAGTTTAATATGGCCTGTGTACAGCTTCTTACTGTTGGAGAGACATTTATGAAACCATGCAGAGCTGCCGTAGATGACTGGAGTATTATGTAGAAACATGCTGGGATGTTGGTATGTATAGAGATATATATGTTTCTAGTCTTTCTTTACAATTGGAATTTCTCAAGTTTTTAGTACTACAGTAAGGTACTAGTGATTGCTTCGCTTGCAGGTAACGTTCTCTATTTACAACATGATATTAAATTCTGAATGATCTCCTGGGGACACAGCACTGCTTCTGAATCTTTATTGGTGTGGCATGCTTTGGGGGTCAGAACATGTTTGTAAAGATGGTTTAAGAAGCCACTATATGTAACTTACTATCTCCACTGATACCCTCCACTGAGGACCTTGAGTCAAAACCATATGCATTCTGCTAACTGGCTTTCTTGAGAATTTTAAGGAGAGAAAAAATAAGGATTGAGTTGTTATCTAGAAAATGTGATAAGACCCATCATCAACACTCTTGCCTTCAGGGTTCTCTGTAGGAGAGCTCGATTTGCTTAGCAGAGTATTCAGTAGACCTGAGTGAGGCCAAAGTGCCCAGTTTATTTATCAACAGCAGCACAAAGTACCAGGAATTTCAGTAATATGCCAATTATGTGTACACTCAATGTTTTGTTTTCCAGGGATTTTCGTTTCTTTTGTTTCTGTCTTGTTTGTTTTGTTTATTTTCTTAATCTCTTTAATATGGTTGTATTCTTAAAATGGATATTCTCAATGTCAACCCAAAGGTTTTTTTTAATTATTTCTTTTATTTCTGTAATGATAATAACTATGTTCTTTCTCTCTTGTCATTCCTGCTTTCAAATTCTCCCATATAACCTCTTCTCTATTTCAAATTCATGACTTCCTTTTTCATAAAATTTTGTTACATATTTGCAGATACATTATATACATATGCACATACACATGCATGTGTATACATGCATATTCCTAAATATATCAATGTCACCTGATCTATCTGCATTAATTAATTGTTATATATATTTAATGGCTAGTGATTTGGTACTGAATAAATATTTGGTGTACTTTTTTCTGAGGAAGACTTTTTCTCCTGCTCTCAGCATTCCTTGGTTCCCTATAGTCAGAAGCTACATCTCACCCACTTGATTGCCTAATCAGGAGCTGAACATGAACAAAACAACGCACGTGCTGATGTGAACTGGGGAAGCCCAAATGCCTGAACCCTACCCAGAAACAATAGGCAACATTTTTTTTCCTTTCTGATGGTACCAGGGATTTAAATCCAGAGCCTGCTACACAAACAGTCCATCACCAAGTTGAAGCCTTGGATCACTCTTTTCTTTTTAAAGAATTAGCTTCACGTTTGATATTTTGACTTATTTTAGATTGTTTCCCCAACATTAATCTATTTTAGATGAAGATGTTAAAGAACAACCACTTTTGATGTCAATTTATTAGTAAAAAATCACAATACTAGTCATTTAAAGTCTCTAAAACAGCATTAATGATTTGGTCAATTTCAGGTTTTTCTAGAATATATTTACTAAAATTCAAAAAACACCCCCATACACAGTGTTCTCTAATTGTTCCTTATAACTAACATGTATTCCAAACACAGACCAGGCCATGCTCATGAGGGCCCTGGGCTGCTTTTAGGTTTGGAATGCAAAGTGAGTTAGAACTCAGATATCTTGGCTCTTCCGTCAGAGCACAGTCTTTCTGCTTTCCCTCTGCCTTGTCACTGTTCCCAGGTCCCCTCACCCCTCCTGGTACTACCTTGAAGCCTCCTACTCTGCTCCACCCAGTCCAAGAGGAGCAAGAGGCTCCCAACTCAACAAGGGAAGGCTGGGGACTTGTTTTGGATGCTCTGTTTTATCTAATAGAACTCAGCTTGCTGGTAATACATATGAAACAAATTTTTTTCTTGGCCCAGAAGAATGGCAGTTTATTTACAAGTATGTAGTATTAAGTTTGCTTAGGAAAGAATAGGATTTTCATGAATCATTTCTTCACAATAATTTTGGTTTATTGGTTTGACTATGCTAAGCTTACAAAATTCAGATATAATACACATACACAATGTACACGTGCACACATAATCATACATATACACTCATATACATATACACATACACACATATACATGCACAGATATCCATACATATATAAACACACATATACATACACACAGGTATATACACACACATGTACATACACACATATACATACATATATATATACATACATATATAAACATACATATACATACACACAGGTATATACACACACATATACATACATATATAAACATACATATACATACACACAGGTATACACACACACACAAACTCAGCTTTCAAAGGAACTTTTCTTTCAGTCCTCACCTTGTATAATACCCATGTGACAGGAGTTTTTAAATCCTATAATTTGTCATAATATTGATTTGCTTGACAAATATACATGAACATCCAAACCGGGACTTCTTCTGAGGCCACCATCATTCTGACTAAGACAATTTCTCTTTGCTACTTCACAAATTAAATCACACTTTAGGATTTATATGGGATGTCTTTAGAGGGAAAGAAAACAGAGCAGAGGTCTTAGAGCCACTGAGCAAGGTAAGGAGCTTATGCTATTATATCAAACGATAATGCAAACCATAGAAATCTGTGGTGAGGCTAGGAAACGCATGTATATTTCCCTGCAGCAGAACATGCTGCTGTGATCATTTGAAGCCAGGGAATATCTAATGCCGAGTGAGTGCTTTATGTACAACCAGATAAAGTACTGTTTATGTCTAGTCTGCTAAGAGATGCTTCTTGGGGTTTTTCAATATTAATTAATCTATGTGCTGTGCTATTAGATTGGTAAGTGTCTCTCCTTTAGTAGATTTCTGCAAAGAGAATTCTTAGTTTTGCGTGCTCTGCAGCCATCTCCTCTGGTTAGCCAAACCACTAACGCAGAAATTTGTAGTATTTTGTTTCGTTAATTACTAGCTTAACTCGGGGATGTGAGCTGAATTGGGAGAGGGGAATTGGCTGAGCTGCAGTCATTTGGCCTGTCTGAACTGATTTGAAAGGATGGGGATTATTTGCTCCAAGGAGCCTTTGTCCAACATATACCTAAGAACTACTGAAAGCAGTACTCTAATTTGAAACTCTCTGGCTTTCTTTGACAAGCGACTTTAGTTTTGTGCTTCCCTCTCATAAGGAAAACAATATTTATTCAGCATAGATGAAATCGTCTATTGTATTGTTAACTATTCTTCACATCGATGAAATAATTGGTGTCTTAAAGACTATCTGATCTGTGAAGAATATCACCTCAGCATCCTCCTCTGAACAGATGCATAAAGGAAGACTTGGAGAAACCACATGTTACCTCCCATGTGCAGATGCAGTGAGAGCTAGTGTTTTGCTGGTAGTTACCTCATGCTAGATGTGCAGAATATCTCATTTAATGCTATAGTATTTCTATAAATATTATGTTCTCTTTACATTGTAAAAAGAATAGAAGCTTTGAAAGATGAAGACAGTTTCCCAAATAACCCAGTGACAGAGTATAGGGGGTCAATACAGGATATGAACCACTACCTCCAAGGATTGTGAAAAATAGGCCATGCTGAAGCTTTGTGTGCGTATTGAATGGAACTGTCTTACACAGCTTTAATTTTGAGGTAGGAGAGAGCTAACTATCTATCAAATGATAATACTCCCTTTCTGAAACTACTCTCATCTAATCCTTGGATTATTGGCTTGTAGTGACATCAGCCTGGTACCCTGCTTCTGGTAATAACCCGCCCAACCGTACGGACATCTAGCTTCCTACTCTTTAAATCCCTGGGAAACAAAATAAAGATGCCTCCTCTGAGTCGGATAACCATGTTTGGTATTTTCTGGTGGCCTAGTTCTTTGCAAACTGTGCCGTGGGGCAGGCCTCCTGTCCTCCAATGCTCACTGAAGCCTCCACTGGGGGGATATGGATGAGATGCTGTAGACATCCCCCCTCTCCTCTGTTCAGCATCTTTAGTCCTATAAATGCAACACCATCCCATGACTACAGCCACAGAAGCCAAGTCCCATGTTGTTTCCCATGGAAGCCTCTTACTCGTATATCCCCGTCTTCTTAGGAAAAGATGAGATGAGAACAAGCCTTGAAATAATCATACAGACATATTGCCTCTAGTCTGACCTCATTTCCCTTGGAAAATTATGGAAGAAAAAAAAATATTTACTTGAGTTTCTTTGGTTGGTTGCATAAGGCAGAGATGCCTAAAGAGAGTCAGCAAATTAGCAGTGCTAATTACTACACAGGGCTGAGTCTCTCTGACCAGCTCTGTTCAAAATGTCCTCAGCTTCCTCTTTCCATGAAATGTGTGTCTAGTGGAGCCTTCTTAACAACTCAAACACACTTGGCTTAAAAATCATCTAGATTTTTTTCTGCTATAAAAGCAAGAGTGTAGCTTCCCTTGTTACTCACTCTGTCCCTGTTACATATGAGTGCTCAGGAGACCCAGCTCTCATCTAACAAGAAGGAGCAGTGTAAGCTACTAGAAGGGGGAAAGTTATCAACAGTCCTACTCAGTGACAGATTCTGAGAATTACAAAGAGAAGTGACAAGCAAGGTGCCTGTAATGGAGTGATACTGGCCATGACACCATAGTGTCTTAGAGATAACCAACTGTCTAAGGAATCCAGAGATAGGAACTCAATGCTTGGTACTACAAACCTCACCAAGTACTGTAAGATGTCTTTATTCGGGAAGGGAGGTACGGGATAAGACAAGGCCTATCATTGGACAAGAAGGAAGGATGGGCGGGAATAAAGTTTTAGAGAGGAGCCAGAGCAAGGAGGAGGAGCTGGGAGCAACATGGAAGCAGATGTATACATTCCTCTCTGCGCATAGATACAGCTTGTTATGAACCTTTTATAAGGGTTGGGTGTGTACAGAACTTTGTGCTTCTAGATGGGAAAATTATATCATATCAATTGAATCAGAGGTTATTGTGTGGTGTTTTTCTTCATGAGGCGACTTAATTGAGTTCAAGAGAAAGTGCGGTGGCAGGACGCACCAAGCCTGCCACGGGCAGTGCAGAGCCGTAATGCACGCAGCAATCGGACTTACCGCTTGTTTAATATTTACCGAAACAAAGTGCCAGTGGTAGGGACGGACGTAAAGGGGCTCTGCAAGAGAACCTACAACTACTGTACCATATCCAACAACTTCCAAAGCACTTACATTGACCCCTAGAGATGACCACAGTTCATCAAAGAAGCTTGGTTTGGCATCAGACAGAGGCTACTACAGAGAACCACATGGAGTCAAAGTGAGAACGGTAATGAGCTAAGGAATGCCATCACCACCTGGGACATCTCTAACACACCCTTACACCCAAGGCTCAGGGGACATTGTGAAGGTGAGGGAAGCAGGTAGCAGGTTGTAAGCGCCGGAACACCAGCGCAATGCCACAGACTTCTGGACAGACAAGGATGTTGCACCCTCCGCTCTTTACTGATGACGTTGCTTTCGTATGATCACACCCATCAATATCCTACCATAGACATGAGGAAGAGGACACAAATTTGAGAGGTAGACGTAGGAAGAGAACGAGAACGCCTCCGGCGAGGGATATGATGGAAATATACAGTACTCACACACAATTCTCAAAAGGAAGCTTTAAAATCAATTTTAAAACAATGTTTTGGAGGGTAGGTAGATAGTGAATATTTGATGAATGGATTAGTGAGTAAATAAATATAAAGGGAGAAAGTAAGATTGAAATGCTAATGGTAGCCCACCTTTCTCTCTTCATTTAAATCCTGACTGCAAACGCATTTTCTAATAAAGAAAAAGATAAAGAAACCATTTGCAGTATCACTAAGCATCGGGCAGGAGGATACATAGATTAGAAAAATGCATTTAGGCTAACCAACAAAAACTTCCAATTTTAATGTAAACAACCCCTATGAGTTTACTCTGGGTGGGGGGGAGGGGTTCCTTTGTTTGGTTGTGGTTTCTTCAAAGTCACATTTGTTTACAAAGCATTCCAGAGGAGGAGAAAAAAAGATTTCACCCCCCTTTCAGTCAGTTTTTGAATACCAAACATCATGAACCTGGGCTAAAAGTACAAGTCAGAAAGCAGTGTTGAAAATGTAAAGGAATGAAAATGTAACTGGGGGTTACTCGGTCTGAGGCACTACCCTTTAGAAGGCCTAGGCTAACCGCACAAGGGTTGTCAATTTGCATAGATTCAGGCTGTGGAGAATCTCACTGCCTTATGTTTCCATTTGCAGTTTATTTGCAATAAAATTTTAATAACAAAAAAGAAACATACTTGAAGAATGAACCCACAGTAGTAACAACCATTTATCCAAACAAGTTGAAAATTTAAGTAATGGTCCTTGCCCTCAGTGGATAGTGGCTGAGTAAAAAACAAAAACAAAAACAAACAAAACAAAACAAAACAAAACAAAACAAAACAAAAAAAAAAACCACAAAAGGCAGGACTCCTCTCTTTGTTGTGATTTTGTATAAAAGTGTGCCCTGGGCTGATGCGCTTCTCCGAACACTGTCAGCAGCAGGCCTAATTGCCTTTCATGTAAATTAGGAATGTGTACCTTTGTTTAAGCAATAATTTAGGTCAAGATGAGGGGGTCAGTTTATTTGTTCTAGCCTATTTAGGACTTTGAAGTGGCATTTAATGCTTCCTATGAACATCTTTCCCGGGCTCCATTTATGTCTTTAAAACGGGCTCTTTAAAAAGTTTTTGTTTGGTTTGGTTTTGAGGGGGGAGGGGGCAGTGTTTTGTTTTGACTACTGAATTTCCACTCACTAACTGCCCTCAACTCCGTACATCACAAAGGCATACAGGAACACTTCCCAGCTTTACTGAGACACTTATGATTTTGGGGTGCTGCTACAAGTTTTGACATCTTTTATTCTTGTGGAAGCGTGCTGAATCGGAGGCTATGTCAAGAACGCAAATATGGCTCTGGAGCCATTTGCTGCGATAGCTTCAGGCAGTTCCTTTAGGTTTTGCTTCCCCCTCGAAGCGTCTGATTTTGAGTATTAAAAAAAAAAAAGTTATTAGAACTACCCTGTTTTCCAGGCAAATTTTGGACATAGATTATATCCCAGGGAGGAACTTCTGACTGACCCTTCTGGTTTATGACACCAGTGAGCTTAAATGCCTGTGACTGATCGCTGGCGCCCTGCGCACGGAAAATTGTATCTCAGCAGGTTCTAGCAGGACTCGGGTAAAGAGGTTTGTTCATTTGTCTGTGTGTGTTTTAAGCATTTCATGCCAAGGGGATGTTTTGTGGACAAGGCGCCACAAAGAAAGTGTGTTTCTTTAAAAGATCAAAGAACAATTTTTCTCATTTGTAGAATTCCCAGGTTCAAGGTCCGGTATAATTGTCATCTCCCGGCTTGCTCTACTCTCGTGAATGTCATTATGTTGTTATTAATAGAAGAATTCAGAGGCGTTCCAGGACCACAGAGGTAATGGAGTTACACGAATCTAAAATATAGGCCCTCTGTATCAAGGGAACTCATTCACCACTATTGTACCATCAAATTATTTATGCCTACTGTAAGAAAGAATTTTACAGTAATGTACTTCTGAGCACGCTTTAAAGTGTTTTATTAGCAGTGAGGAAAAAATACTGAGTATAAAATACAGATTTGGGCCCACACCCAATGAATTACATAAAAGGTCAGAAAGAAAATATTAAGTGAAGACTTCTAAGAGAAATTGTTTTCTCTAAGAAGCTAGAATATTTCTTTGCCAAAAGGAATGTAAAAGCCATGCATCGCTTCTGTTTTGTGTCTGTTTAGCTTCTAAGAAACTGAATTTTGGCAGCTGGAGAGAGGGGCTCAAAGGGGGCAAAGCTACTGCAATAGAAGCACAAGGCCAGAACTGGGATTCTCAGCATCTGCAGGAAAGTGAGACAGCCCGCATCTCTATCCCTGTTCTGGGGAGTGCTGACCTAGATCCTGGGACTTCCTCTTATTTCCTGAGAAAGTCTGCAATCGTGTTTTGCAAAGCGTCCGATACTATTCTAAATAAAAACTTGCGGTTCCAAGTTTAATCTCTTCTTTATTTTGTGTGCACGTGGTGGTGTCCAAACCTTCGGTTTCGCTGCTGCCGTGTTAGCTCATGATTGAAAAGACAAGAACATAACCCAAATCAGCAAACTGAGCTGCTCATTTAAAAAACAGAAAAAAAAAAAAAAAAACATTAATTCAGTGAAGCTGTGGCTGAGAAATAATTAAGTGGTGCTATTTTAATCGGCAAAATTAATAACATCTTTTGGTCTCATTTTCGGCTTTAATTGTAGCGTTTTTCTTTGGGGTGGCCAATAGATGTTGGTGTTTTGAAACTTTTGAATGTATAGCAAAACTTCTGGGGCTCACTACCAACAGAATCAACTGGTTCTGAAAGTTCTACACACTAGATGATAAGCCCGTGACACCGTCTGTGGACCATTGTTACTAACCTCACCTCCTGAATATCTTTGGAGCATCTGTCTCTCTTCTTCACGGGTGCATCCCCATCCTATACTTCTGTTGCTTCTTCTGTGGTGAGAACGGCTATTCCCAGTGAGCTGCCTGCTGCTGGAAGCCGTGCTCTGTGTAATGATTTTAAATTACAAGTGTGATCAAGGCTTGTCTAGATTAAATCTTTGCAATGGTCTCCAGCGATCTGGGAATAAAAATTTAAATCCTTATCACACCCCAACACTACTAATCTATGCTGCCCCCTTAGTAACCCGTTGCACTCCTGCTGTATTTCCAAACCAATGGCTTTGAGTTCCCCCATCCTTTCCGTTCTCCAAAGTCCTTATCTTCCTAAGTACACAGGTCTTTGTGCTTGCAAGCCTTTCCCCAGAGGGTGGTGCTGTCTCGGGAGGTTGTGGAACTTTTGATACAGGTAACCTAAGTAACAGACGTTGAACATTGGAAGTGGGTGTTGATAGAGCCATATCTTCTCTGAAGTCCAACTCTGTTGATCTACCCAGATGTATAGAAATGTTACTTCAAGCTCTAGCGACTGCAAACACTCACTGCCTGGATGGAAGCCATAAAGCAATAAAATCGTGTTTCCCTCTTCTGCTAAAGTCTGCAACTGTGAGCGGAAACCATAAGCAACCTGCCCTTGGCTTCCTGGTTTATAAGCCAAGGTTCTTCACATCTCTTTCCGCCCTTGCTCCGCTGGAGCTGCAAGAACCCTACCCCCTTTCCAGATTTGTGTTGGAAATACCTTGTCTCCCCAAGAAGTTTCCCAGGGCGTCTTGGTTTTTCTTTTCTGCCTGATGGTCTTACATCATTTATTTTTATTTTATTTTATTTTATTACCGCATGTACTGGGTGTGTATTCGTGTGAAAATGTGATTAGCATCTCTGCTACCCGAAGACAAATGTTGTCCATGGCTTCCTTTACCTGTACCCCTCCTAAAGCTGAAATGGTACCTGTCTGTTTACAGAAGAGAAGCAATGCGTAAGCAAATGCCAACAGCTTTCAAAGAATCCGCCAGCCCTCTGCCCTGCTTCCGCCTGTGCAGCAAGACCACTTGAGCAAGTTTTGGGAAGACAAGGCACATCCTTTCTTCCTGTGTGAGCTCAGATTAAGATGGCAAGTGAGCCCAGCAAACATTAGCTTTGCCGATTAAGAAAATGTCTTAAATACTCTAACTACGCAAATGTATTGAACCATTTTGTTTGACATATACATCAAAATCAATTTGTGGTCTGAAACGGCTTTGACAGTCAACAGAGCGCACAGTGTGCTGTGGGCTTCGCTGATGAGTTGTGAGGAACTGCCTAAGTCTCAAGTGCCTCTTTCTGTTGTGTGTCATGTGCTTTTACTAAAGCAATGGGTCTTTCTCCTGTTTGTCTACGATAAATGGAATAGGAAAAAACAAAGCGAGCAGATCTATATATTCATGCTCTTACTTGTTAAGCTGCAAATACTGCATACAGTAGTGATCTCCAAACTCCTCTACAAAACACACTGGCAAAAGCCTCAAGTGAGCCGTCAGCACACTTGGTCAGCAGCTGTAAATTCACAAGAGGCGACCGTCAAGTTCAATGGCATCTATACGAAACAGAACCCTCCACCCAAAAGCAAGGCAACGGCATTCTTTTTACTTTTTTAGAAAATAATACCATTTGTCTGATTTCGTTGGCATCTTTAAATTCTGTTATGCACACAGAGATCTTTTATGGCGTTCCGCTAATCCATTTGCATAGAAACAATCTGAGTCTTATTGTTGAGTTCACCGGGGTTTGTTTCAGGATAAAACTGAACCCTGGTGTAGACCACTGAAAGATGCCAAATGTATGGGGAGAATTTAATCAGCATAAATGGGGCAGAAAAGGACTATGAGAAAATGAGAAAAAAAAAGGTTCTTACCGTTGCACTTTTCACTTTGTCTGACTTTGAACACTTTCAGCAGGCTTCTTCTGTCCTGAGTCATTTGTCTCAAGATAGCCCATGCTAATTGAGAAGCTAGTTGTCTCTAAAGACTATGACTACATCCATTTGTGTCCAATCAATCTCAAGCATCCATTGACCAAGATTCATTTAAAATTCTCTCACACCAATCAAGATTCTGTTTCTGGTCTTTAAAAAGATTTTTTTTTTAAGACTTGATCTGAGTAGGACCCAACAACGTATAATTTAGAATTTTTGATTATTTTAAAATTAGCCGATGCTTATTTTTAATTTAACATTCCAATTTCAATTGTAAATAAAAATGCTATTTATAATTATTTAAGGTTTATTAACTGTTTATGTGTTGAAACAAGGTCACACTATATAACCCCCTCTCAACATAAGTCCATGATCTTCCTGCCTCAGCGTAGAAGAGTGTGTGTTATAAAACATAATGCAGCAGGGTGGGGCATGCCAAGCTGTGCCCCTGAGAAATTATGCCACGCAACAGATCTGCTGTACAGGAGGTTTATTTTGGAAAGGGAAGGGGGCGGGACCTATAGAAGGGGTAGTGGCCGACAGACAGGAGCAGATATATGACAACCGAGAAGGGGAGACAGAAGGGGGCCGATGAAGAACAGAAAGAGGAAAGGAAAGGAAGAGAGGCCCTCGGGAACACTTGGGAACAGAGAGAAGGGGATGGGGTAGCGAGCAGTCCTCTTACACCTACCTGCCTTGCACCTGACAGGCAGTGGTTCAGGTGATGATGAAAGCTGATGCTTGGCTGCTGTTGGAGGAGCCTAGCGGAACTGTCCATAAGCAAGAGTGTGACAGGCAGGGGGACCATGATCTTTCTTCTTAGCCATGCCCAGATAGTTGGCAGTGAAACACACGAGTCCCCAGAGAGCCTGTCACAGCCGCACAGCCTGTCACAGCCGCACAGTACAATGCTTAAAGCTCGGCTACCCCTTAGTTACCCTGTATTTACAAGAGTGCTAAGCACACCTTTAGATTCACTTCTTCTAAGTGCTTCCCAACCAACAACTCGCTTTCCCTTTCTCATGGCAAACACTTAGAAAATTATCACTTCATCCCATTTTCCAGAGGAGCCAATTAAGGTCTAGAAATTTTAACCTGTCTTCAAGGTCACAAGGATACAGCTGCCATGAAACAGCCAGAATTCTCAGTGTAAGAGCAATGTTAAATCATAAACTTCCGAATTTGCACAAGAAATATAACGTGAAATATACGTTAAAGGGTGAAAGGCAAATTTATTCTAGAAATTGTGTAACGTCTCTCCAAGTCTGGTCGCGCAGAGCTACGCCATTTGTCCTCCTTCTCTCCCCAGCATAGTGATGCTAACACAAATGTCCAGATATGTCTGAATCCTTTTTTTCCTGGCTAAAAGATGATTTTCTTGTTTGTCTGCTTCCCTTTTTTCCCTGTCGGTCTCTCTAGCTTCCTTCCTTCAATAAAGGAGAGATGGTTTGGACTTATAGATTGTCATACATGTATCAGTCTATGAGCTGAATTACTTTTCCCCACTTAAGGATCCATTTTGAGTATCAGGATGCCTCCTTCATTCTTTCCCATGCCCTGAATATTTTTAGGATGCTCTCTCATCCAGGTCCATGAAAACTTATAGGCTGTGTTGCAATGGCATTGTTGGATACACAGCCCACAGCGCGCACACACACACACACACACACACACACACACACACAGACACCACCCACCCTACGTGGAAAAGTTATTAATCAATATGAGAGAAAAACATGGACGATGCTTAAGTATATAGTAGAGAAAAGACACCAGGAAGTAAGCTCGTCTGGATCTTAAAGTCACTTTCCCTTCTGCAGCCGGCACCTTGCAAATCACATAAAATTATAAAAATCATCCAGTAAGTCTTGTTAAGTAAAGCAATAAGCGGGGGAAAAAATAAATGGGAGAAAGGGAAGGAAACAGAGAAAGAAGGCAAGGAGAAAGGAAGTAAAGAAAGAGAAGAGAGGGAGAAATGAGAAGGCAGGGATGCCTGATGGATCAGTAATTAAGTTGGCAATAATTTAAGGAAGTCCAGGCTCCAGTCTTGGTTCTCTGATCTAGTCTTTAGATGTATGTGCCTCCCTGATACTCTCCTATTTTGCTAAGCAAATTCCCCCAACTTCATCTACTCTAATCCTTTACCTTCTCAGTGATCAGCTGATTCAGAACTTCACAAGAAAATCAGGAAATTCCCCAAATCTGGATAAAGCTGGTTTGCTCACTCTCCCTGGATTCCTCCCTGATTGGCTGTGTCCTTTACCCGTTGATGTTGACCACACTACATGGTTGCTCGCCTCACCTTCCTCTACATAGCTCACCATCTTAAGCCGCACATTCTATCCAGGCTTCAAAACAGCTTCCTACTGCCTCAGAAAGTATGGCCTTTCTCTTCCCTTCCAAGCCAAACTTGCCATCAGCCACTGGTCCTTATTATCCCATCTACCCCCTTCCTCTGACCTAGCAGCCTGCCTGCCCCTGGTTTCTGGCCTCATGTTCCCAATTTGTGGTGAACTCACACTGACTGAACAATATCTATTCAGAAATCTCTCCACACCCATCCCAAAGAAAGCATTTCTCTATACTCTAAAATTAGCCCCCATCCACCTTTCTGGTCCTAATGTGACATTTTTTTTTTTTTTTGCTTTTATTTATTTATTTATTTATTTATTTATTTATAACCTTTTCTCCTGGCCATTGTCTGAAGAGCTCACTCAGAAGTTAGAAATGTTCTGGGATGTTAGAGCCTGAGGTTTCTCACCAGCTCTCATCTTTTTCAACCTTCCCAGAACACTGGAAGCTGTCAATCAATTCTTCCTTGACTAACCGCTCCATCACTTCCAAGTGACTCCTGGTCCCTGTCTCTCATCCTTCTGAGAACTACTACATCCCATCTCTCTTCCTGCTTTGCCCCATCACTTGAAGTTTATACTTATTATAGCTTGGGAGATGGGTCAGTGGGCAAAGTGCTTGTCACATATGTGTGAGCATCTTAATTCAGATACACAGAATTCATGCAAGGCTAGGGAAAGCCAGGAGGAGGATGTGCTTGTGTAATCTGAGTATCCCTACTGTGGATGAGAATCCCACAGGCCAATCTGCCTGGCATTCAGAGCCTGGCAATCGCAGATCCTGCATCTCAAACAAAACAGAAGGCAAGGACCAAGACCTACAGCTAACTTTTGTTTCTCATATTGGTGCATGTGCGCCTGAACTCACAAATACCAACTCATGCACAGACATGAACAAAGAAAAAAAAGGATATATATAAAAAGAGTGAGACTTGTTTTATGACTCTCAACCTTATAATCGAACATTTTCAAGAAACATATTAACCAGACACAAATCTGACCTCTCAACTTGTATTTGAAAAATGTGCCTACTTTTCTGAAAAAGGAGTTGCTCCTAATTTCTCCTTTTGTTATAATTATATCAATTACATTGTCAGTGACATGCAGACCTAAAAGCTATTTTTCATTTTTTAACATTTATTCTTTGGCAATAGCACACATGAATATACTGTATGTCAATCATATCTGCCCCACCCAGTTCCCTCCAATGTCTCCCAGATTCCCCATCCTACCAACTTTATGTCTCCCTCCTCCTTCTCCTCCTCCTCCTCCTTCTCTTCTTCTTCTTCTTCTTCTTCTTCTTCTTCTTCTTCTTCATCTTCTTCTTCTCCTCTTCCTCCTCCCCCTCCTCCTTCTCCTTATTCTCCCTGCCTCTCTTCCTCATCTTTTTTCTATAAGCCACTGAGTCCAATTAAAGTTGGTCATTTATGCATATCTATAAACCCATTCACTGAAATGTGGGATAACCTACCACTGTAGAAAACTATTTCTCCCTCAGCAACTCTTACCTTTCAAAAGCTGCTCTGATAGGAGTAGGTGCTCAAACCCACCCTACTATCCACCCATGGTGGGACATTAACTGGCTCGATCTTGTGCAGATCTTGTCCATATTGTGTAATATATGCAATGGCCCAGTCATGTACAGAGCCATTACTTTGTATCAGTCCTCAGTGCTTCTTAGAATCTTTCCACCCTTCTTCCATAACTTTGGCTAAGTTTAGAAGAAGAAGAAGAAGAAGAAGAAGAAGAAGAAGAAGAAGAAGAAGAAGAAGAAGAGGAAGAGGAAGAGGAAGAGGAAGAGGAAGAGGAAGAGGAAGAGGAAGAGGAAAAGGGAGAACAAGAAGAGAAGAAGAAGAAGAAGAAGAAGAACAAGAAGAAGGTGTGATATAGTTGTTTCCAGTTAGAGCTGAGCCCTGCAAAATCCTCTGTACTTTAAATCTCTGTATTTAAACCATTGTTTTTATAAAAAAGTGTCCATGATGAAGGGTAAGAATTGCCTTTCACATATATTCACGACTTTTGTGACCTCTCCACTTTTGTGTTTGTTGGTTTGTCAGTCCTTAGTGTGTGATGACAGAAAGAAACTAAAGGAATACAGAGATTTTGGCTTGCTATTAAACATATGGAAATAACTTTAAGAAACTCAAAGAATCAGTTTGTGTTGATTGTGGTTATGGTTTCCAATGATTAAATGGCATGAAAAAATAAACAACTACTGCGATTGACTTTTTTCATTGACCTTACCTAAACAAACAAACAAACAAAGAACCACATTAAGTTCCTGCTGTAGTGAATGTACTTGTGGCTCCTGGGAACACAAAGATAACCTGAGGTGTCTTCAGACCTTGATCTAATCTGCATCCTGTTTAACTGGAGTTAAGAATGTGATATGAGGGGACGGGCTTTTAACTAGATGGGAAAGTGACACGTCTTAGGTAAATCTCTTAACACTTTAATTTTTTGTAAAGGTAAATAAATCATGCAAATTTCTTTCTTTTAAACTGTAGGAAAAGTGCTAAGTGACTCTGCATGAAATCCAGTGGCACTTAGCTCAAAGCTCAGGTAGTTTTGATTTTTGTTTGTTCTGTTTTTTTTTATTTTATGTTTTTTTTTTTTTGGTTTTTTTGTTTATTTATTTATTTATTTATTTATTTATTTATTTATTTATTTTTGGTTTTTTTTTTGCCTTTATGGGCCTGGAGAATGAACCAGGCCTCAGGACCATTCTAGGAAAGTGTTCTGCCATTCAGCTAGATATTTAGTACTCTTTTTTTTTTTTAAGTTGGATATTCTCTGTATGTAAATTCAAATGTTATCTCCTTTCCCCCCACTACTTGCTTCCCTCTCACAATCACCCTCTCCACCTCAGTGCCTTGGCATTCCCCTACACTGGGAAAACACCCCTTCACTGAACCAAAGGCCACTTCTCCAGTTAATGCCAGACAATACTATCCTCTGCTACATATGCAGCTGGAGCCATGGGTCTCTCCCTGTGTGCTCAATGGTTGGTGTTTTAGTCTATGGGAGTTCTGGAGGGTTTGGTTGGTTGATAATGTTGTTCTGCCCATTACAACTCCTTCAGTCCTTTCTCTAGCACCTTCATTGGGGTCCCCTGTTCAGTCTGATGGTTAGCTGCAAGTATGCTCAGCTGTATCTGTATGACTCTGGCAGAGACTCTGAGTAGACATCCATATCTGGTTCCTACTCAGTAAGCACGTCTTGGCATCAGCAATAGTGCTTGCATTTGGTGGCTATATATGGGGTGAATCCCCAGGTAAGGCAGTCTCTGAATGATCTTTTCTCCAATCTCTGCTCCTCTATTTCTCCTTGTATTTCCTCCTGTGAGTGTTTTGTTCTCCCTTCTAAGAAGGACTGAGGCATCCATATTTTGGCCTTCCTTCTTTTGGAACTTCATAAGATCTGTGAATTGTTTCTTAGGTATTCAGAGCTTTTGGATACTAGTATCCACTTTTCAGTGAGTGTATACCATGTGTGTTCTTTTGTGAGTGGGTTACGTCACTCAGGATGATAGCTTCAAGTTCATCCATTTGCCTATGAATTTCATAGTCACTGTTTCTAATAGCTGAATAGTTCTCCACTGTGTAAATGTACCACAACTTCTGTATCCATTCCTCTGTTGAAGGACATCTGAGTACTATTCATTCCTCTTTTAACTTTTAATTTTTAAATAAAATATTTTCAGTGGGTTTTGTCCAATAAGGTCCTGAAGTCATTCTACAGCCCAGGCCAGCCTTGAAATTTGAACTCATTCTACAGCTCAGGCCAGCCTTGAACTTATCATCCTGCCTGTACCTCCCAAATAGCTGAGGTCATAGACCCTTGCTAACTGTCATGGTTTCTTTTAAATAACTGCTAACCACCTTTCCCCCTTTCATTTTTAGAAGCCACTGATCAACGTTGTTAAAATTTAGCTTTTACTTTTAGAAAGGTAGGATATTAAATTTCCAACCCTTTGATTCAGTTTACATCTTTTGGTGTTTTCTATTCCAGATCTCCAACTTCTCTAAGACAAAGATTTGGAGATTCTACGAACGCTAAAAAGCTGAAGACCTCTTTTCAAAAAGGGGAAGGTAGGTGGATCTGGGGAGCAAAATCCTCCAGAGGGAATTTCTTACAGTGTACAATTTGTTTTCGGTAAAAAAAGCAAGGACTTTGGAAGAGTTATCATAGCTTTGAAGTCCCAAGCCTGGGTCACAGAAGTCATTTATTTCAATGATTCTGTAAAACTGGTTGGATTTGCAATTGGTTTTGGACACATAAAAGCCATCACATTTCTTTGGACTTTTATTTCCCCCTAAAAGACTAAATAAATGAATGGGGGCATTGTAAAATACAGCTGGAAAAAAACAAACCCTAAACAAACCAGTTACAGGTATAAAGTAGGCCAGACACAACAAGCTGCCAGTGTGTGTTTTCTTCACTCTTGGAAGTGAATTGTTTGGAGGGTTCTGTTCTCCAGAAGTCTCAATCCTTTCTGAGAAGCACTTACATGGCGACCCAAGAGAAGTCAACTTGTACCTGGTTATGGTTGTCTTTACTTCGTATATTGCTCAGTCCATTTTCTCTATAGTTACCGTGGTCTAGTAATTACAGCTTTGGACCTTGTGAAAGATTCATTTTAGAAAATCACGTTCTGAAGGGTTTCCACAAAATGGGAAGTGTCTTCTACCAAGATGATAGAAAGGAATTTACAACAGGAAGGCTGGTAAGCCTTCTGCTCAAGATGTGTGCACAGTGGTAGTTCCAAGAGATCTGGTTTCTCAGAGCACATCATTTAAAAAGTCCCTGACTCACTGAGCTTAATGAGTAGAAGGCTGCTGGGGTCTTTTGCTTGTTTGTTTTTTGTTTTTTTGGGGTTTGGGAGGTATTGTTTGCTTTTTGGGGGTTTTTTTTTGGTGTTTTTTGTTTGTTTTGGTTTTTTTTTTTTTTTTTTTTTTTTTTTGCTTTTTCTCAATTGACAGCCAGCCTCTTCTTTCAATATGATTCAACACTAAATTCCCATGAAGCAAAGAACTTTCTACATTATGGAACCGGTGTAAAATGCCTGTACATAAAAATAAAATTTTACATGGCAAAAAAAAAAAAAAAAAAAAAAAGTAAGTTGCTTACACAGATTTCTGTTATTCATCCAAGTATCCGATACCATTTAATGTAAAAATCACTCCAGAAAACCCTGGGATGATGGTCAATGAATGTATGATGTCACTGGCATTATTTTTTATTTGAGCTGCTAGATTTAAATTAACTTCATATCCAAAGCTCGAGTCTTTTTCTTACTGTGTAAACCTGAGGCAAATTCTGTATTTGTAATGAGAATTCTTTTGCTTTTCCTCCTGTAAAGGACAGAATAGATTCTTTTTAATTATTCTGTTAATAATAAAATTGTAGTTGGTTTGTTACATAAAATAGCAGTAGCCACTGTTGCTTCTTTTTAATATCTCTTCCAGGCACTGATTTTTTACTTCTCCCCTAAGGGTGTCTCAGCAATAGCAGAAAGAGCCCGTTAATAAGAGCTCTTGTGAGCATACACATACATTCTTAGAATCTTGGTAGGTAATTAATCAAAACTACGTGCTACGTGCCATTTCCTGAATGTGGGGCATCTCTTCCGTACACCTCAGTTTAGGCAATGGTGAGGGGTTTTTTCCTTCTTTGTTTATTGTGTTTTTCTATTAACATAAAAGCAGTTAATGGAAGGTGGACTTTAATAATTTACTATCACACATTTTCTCAATAACTGCCCTTGTAAGATCCTCACAAAGAATTTCAGCATTACACCACATTTGGAACAATGGCCCAGTAAGTGAACATCCACCGTTTACCTGCAAAGTGATAAGAAACGGTTTGTCTACGTTGCTTTGCTGAACTTTTTTTTTTCTATTTACCCTTCTTTTTTGTGACAAATCATGCTCTGGAAAAAGCCTGTCTGTGGAAATTTACAATAGATATCAAGCAAATGACATTTGGGGAGTAAGTTATCATTGTAAATGATAAATTACTGTTCTTGGAGAATTCCAGAAAGTAGGTGCATAGTTCCTCTTATTCCTGAAGGGAATGAGACAGTTCAGGATAAGAATGTAATCACCTGTGTGTTTTCTGCTATAAACATAGAGCAGAAAATTTCCTGCCAGCATGGTATTGGATGAAACTCCTTCAAGTTTCTAGCATTTCACCTTAGAAAGTGTTTTTTTTTAAAATGCTACTCTAATAAAACATGTCAACCTCCCTTGTCTTTTAAGTACCCTCTCTTTGAGTCCTTCTCTGATCTATTTGTGGAAACTGTTCTTCCTATACTGGGAGGTTCTCTAGGACAAGCATTTAGTCTGTAATAGCTAATATATAAACTTGAATGGTTTAGTGTGCCTCTGAGACCCACTTTGAAGGAGAACACTTCGTGTGTTGTAACATAGGGCAGTGGCTGCCTGTAAAATATACTCATAAGCATGTATTCTGATAAGGAGACAAAGGGTAAAATCCATAGATCTCCAAACTAACCTGAATCAGGCAGAACAATTTATCCTCCAGCCCAGGAAAAGCACACACACACACACACACACACACACACACACACACACACACACACAGAGAGAGAGAGAGAGAGAGACAGACACAGACACACACACACATACTCACACACACACACAGACACACACACACAGACACACACACACTCACACACACACAGAGACACACACACACAGACACACACACACACACAGACACACACACACACACAGCAAATACAAACCAGAAGAGAGAAAGCATGAAAGTGTCTGTCTTATTACAGGTCCTTATTGGAGTTAGTGATTCTGATTTAGACCAGTGAAAGAAATATTTAAGGCCCATTTTCTTTTTAAAAAACAAAACACCTCAATTTGAGGTTGCACACTCTGTTTTGTCAGGTGACTCAGATAATTTCATTAAGCCTAACAAATATTCATAAGGAAGCCAGCTAAACTGACTCTTGCTCCTGATCCTAGCACGTTGGAGGAAGTGTTGGGAGAGTCAGGAGTTTGAGGTTAGCCGCTGTAACATAGTGAGGCCATCCACCCTGAACTCTGCAAAGCACCTTGAAACACAACAGAATACACCAAACAATACTCAGAAACATACCCTAAATGTAAAGACTAGAAAAATGGCATTCGAAAAAAGTGGCCCAAGGAACTGAATAATCCCAGGATTTCCCTGGTTTGCTCTGGTTTAAAAGAGTCAGTGGGAAAATAAAACATTATGTACAATTTTCAGACATGGATACACAGGACACCATAAACTATTGAAAGTCGGAGATTAGCCAGGGCTGTTCCATTCAGTCAGTAAGTGCTACCTGCTACCAGGTCTTTATAAATTAAACACAGACTCCAAAACCCTTGGCTAGCGCAGACCCTCGTCCTTTGTTCGTCCTGCTGTGTTGACCAAAAGAAAGGGGTGTGCAGAATGCCCACATAAAGCTCAAGCTGATGTTCCCTCCCTTTCCCTCTCCCCTGGGATTCTTAGCTGATTATATCACGAGTTAGTGGATAATCAGAGAGATGGGGGAAAGCGCATAAATTAACAATGTCAGAAAACATTGTAAGCCATTCCGATGATTACAAATGGTTCAGTGTTTGTTGTGTAGAACAAAAATCAGAGTGGCTGACGGCAGAGCTTCCTCTTCATCTGGATGTTTTGCTGTTCTGCCGACACAGCATTGGGAGCAAAGGAAACGTTTCAAATTTGTGAGACACTGTAGCAATTTTTCAGCAGGCTGTTGAGTTGAGTGCTCCGGAATGAGTAAGGTTGTTGCCCAGCCTGGGGTGAGAAGTGGGATTCAATGTCTTCTTGTTGGGCCCGAGACCTTGGGGACTGCAGTTTGCAGAAGCTCCTATCTGAGGTCAGAGAGTCTTGAGGGACCTGGATCAAGGTGGTAGTCAGGCTGGCCGGATGCTTTGACTGCTCATGTTTGTATCAAACTGTAGGTCTCCCAGTGTGATCTCCCTGCCTGTCTTCTGTCTCACTGTGGTGGTATTTGGTCTCCATTGCCAAAATGAAAAGTAAACAATGAAAGATCTAATTGGATTTTTTTTTTTTTACTAAAAAGCTTACAACAGAATCGGATAAAAGATATGTGTGTGCATATGTGTGTGTGTGTGTATAATATATGTACTAGACTATATAAAATATAATAAGTATATAGATAAGTATACAGTATCATACCATATGATATGTAATATAATATACATTACATATCCACAGCAGGGGAAATAGTTCAGTCATTAAAGTGCTTGTCAGCAGAATCACCTGAGTCTGATTCCTAAAACATGTGTTGTAGGGATATGCAGTGCTTAGTACTGGGGAAATAGGTTGAACCTTGGGGCTCCGTTGTCAGCCAGCCTAGCCTACTTGGCATGCTCTATGTCCTTGAGAGGCTCTCCTGAACATGGGGGAGTGCTTCTGAGGAATGATACCCAAGGTCAACCGCTGACTCCTCACACCTTTCTCCCCCACGGACCTGCACTCGATAGATGTACAAGTACATCCGCCAAAACTCAGCCATGCTAAGGCAGATAGAGATTTTTAAATGGTCAGTGAAATTTGACTATCAGTCTATCGATGGGAAGTTATAAAGTGAATAAAATGGATTTAGGGTAGATTGTCTCAAAGATAGAAAAAAACTCTTTAATTCTGCAAACCTATTGGCGAACTCACTTCAAAATATGTTTCAAAGAAGCACTGGGAAGTTTGTTCAGTTTTGTCTGGGATCAGATATGAATTAATCTGGAGACAGTCACAGCCCTTGGTAATTAGGATGTAATCTTTCTTGGCATTCACCAGGGACCATGCTATAAAATGACATGACGCATAGCTTCTCAGCATAAGTTCAAGTTCTCGTGCTCACTCCTGAATACCTTTGGAAATGTATTTACAGAGATGGAAACCAAGGTCCTTGTAGATAGACATTCATAGAGGGGATGTGTGTGTGTGTGTGTGTGTGTGTGTGTGTGTGATACATACATATATGTACACTAAAACATGACATGTCCTCTAAGGGATGGGTTTCTGTCTTCTGCCACTAAACTCTCCGAGCCAGGCCCACCACATGCTATGACAGGAGACGTCACCACTGTGGAACCGTGCTGCGTGCTTACAGAATGACTCGAAATCTTCCCGATTGCATTCAGAAGACAAAATGTTCAATTTGACAGCACATGGCCCACATCAGGGATGACCAACTAAGAAAAAACAAAACAACATCAACAACAACAACAAAAAAAAAAAAAAAAAAAAAAAAAAAACTCTCCACATACTCCTGCCAGAGAAAAGTCAGGGCAGAAGCTAAACAAGCTGAGCAAGCATGGAACGGAAACCCTGCTGCAGAGGTTACGTGGACAGAAACTCTCTTTGCTTTTCGTTCCCAGTCAACAAATTCCTGTCCTGGCACATTCCAATTCAAACTATGGTCGATCTTAATTCATCCCCCCCCCCCCCCCAGTTTCTTGGTCTGTAAAATGGGAACAATACAATATACCTCCCTAGTACTATTTCACAAACACAAAATTCAGTTACTATTCTAAGGCACCTATGTATCTGTTAAAAATCGAGGCTGCTGGGGAAAAAAACATGACCTACACGACAATTCCCCCCTACTAGTTCATTATTTAAACACCACCTTCTAGCACGATTCTTTTCTGAACTGCCGTCCTTTAAACTCTTTGAATGGAGGGCAGGTAGGTCATCAGCCCTGGACTTACGTCCTCTCATATCTCACTAACTAAGGCATGATGAAACCCTGAATTTGGCGAGTGCGAGACTGGATGAGAATAAGGTGCTGGTGATGTCTTATCAGAGCAGGCAGAAATCAAGCCAACCACATTCCATCTACCTCTGACTGTAGTGCAGGGGGACAGGTGAGCAATAAAGACTCAAAGGTTTTACCTCCAGGAAGCATGGCCCATTGCCAGCCTGTTCTCAAAGGCATCTTTCTTGATAGGTTCTCAATACAAAGTTCTGCTCTGGGGAAAATTACCAGAAGTAAGTAACCCTAACAGCTCGTCAGGCTAAAGTAGATGGCGAGAAAAATAAGTGACCATGGGCTAGCGTCAGGGAACTCCAGCACTAAAGAGGCACGAGTTGCCCTTTTCAAGGATCCTTCTCTGTCACAGGCAAAATAGTTCAATACCAGAACATCACAATACCACATGTCAAGGAAGAGAGTCACCAAATAAAAATGAACCAAATGAACCATTTCCCTGGAAAAGAGCATACTGGGTGCCACTCCTTCTGCTAGAAAAGAAATGACTTCTAACACCCACACTGACACTCTTGACCTTGTACGGAAGCAGGGAGTCTGCATCCTTCGACCTTGACTACATTGGGTTCCAATATTGGGGCCACACCCTCCCCTATTCATCTACTGCGCATCTGTAGATGGTGCCTGACTAGTGTCCATGAGACTGGAGAGCTCCCGCTTAAAATCCTATTCATACAGCGTAGTTCAAGGTTGTACAACATTTGTTGGGTTGTGAACCTGATCGTATGGGAAATAGCAAGTGAACTCAATGACCTGTGCATCCCAGCCGGCTCCTAGAAATGGCTCCAAGGACTATCCTGTGGGGGAGTTTGGCTGCCATGCAGACATGACCTACGTTGACTTCACCAACATCCTCTATCATCTACTGGTAGTAGTTCATATGAAAACTCACGTGTTTTTAGTTTTCATATATTCCTTACATTTTATCTAAACTCTTAATTCTACAATTTCGGGTACTCCATAATTCAAATGGTGATAGAGAGTCGTGAATAACGGAATATGATTACCCAGAAAGGAATGCTTACTTATTAATAAAAATTTAATTATCATTACATATACAAGTAACCGTCAGAGAAGATTGGCTTTGTAGCTTCCAATACATTTCCATTTCTTTCGTCCTCCTTTCCCATCCCCCTGAAACAGCCATTTCCTTATGTTATAGATGTTGTGATGTTTACTTTACCCCAACCCAGAATTGTCACCAGCGAATGGCGCTTGGTGCCTTGTAACATCTAGATGAGGCTAATAACAATAAATGGTCCCACAATAGCAAGTTTTAGAAGAGTCAGGTGTCAAAAAATTCAATTTGTGAACATAACAAAGCCCCATTGAATTAACAAAGGCGACTTCAACTGAATAGCATGTTCAGAGTAAAAGATATGTTTTTTTTTATGCTTCTATAAAGGCGACATTTTTTCTTTTCACACGTATATCATTCAAGTGCCAAAAAAGTCCCTCTCTAACACTGTTTATTGGGGGGATAATATTCCTGAGAGCCAATCTCCCTTCTCCAGCAGAGCAGCAACCTACCTTTCTAAAGGGGAGCAGACAAGGCTTTAGAAAACAGGGCCTGCGTGTGGCATCACATTTATTTTAAAATACTGTCCCCATTATTCTGGAGCACTCAGAGGAGACCTTGTTGTAAATGGTGTGATCACCAGGAATACCAAGTTGTTTTCATGCAAGAAGTTCAAAATCTCCTCTGATATGCTCAATTAGGGGAGCTTTGTATAGCTCCTTAGGACCAACTAAGGGTCCATTTTGTTGTCATTTTTTATAGTTTGGGTTCTCATTGCGTCCTGACCTACATAGCATGGGGGAGTCAGCCAACAGCTGGTACTTCTCAGAGATGCTCAAGAAGAGAGTGGCAAACTGTGTGGTGGATTCTGTGTGCGTCTATTTATATGTCTGGTTACAGATCTACCTACCGTCCTTTCTCTCTGTTCAATTACTTACCATTGACACACTTCATGAACAAAAGTTCTTTGGTGGGAGCATGATCTTAGAGTAGATTTATAGGAATTGCAATAGGCCTTTATCCAAAGAACGGCGTGTGTAAAGAAAACCCTGGATCAGTACTTCCTCTTCTGTGTCAGAGTTTGACCTCAAGACCCGACTTAGTGCAGTTTATAGCCAGTTTGAAGAGTTCCTTTCCTCTCTCCCGGAAAGGGACAGTGGGAGGGTGGGCGGGGAAAGCACTCCAGCTATTCTTCTCTTCAGAGTGGCCAGCAACCTACTGTCACCTCCCGGGTCTTATCCGCCCATTCAAACATCACCAGTTAGTCAGCTGGGAAGTTCATTCTCCAAAGCAGTCCTGAGGATGTCTTTCACTGACGGGAGCCATTTTCCTGCTTTTTATAGATTTTTTTTTTTTTTAAGATCACAATTACATTAAATGCCAAGCTTCAAAAATCAAGGTAAAGTGGTACTCTGCAAGAGATCTGATTGCTACTTAAGAGGAAAGGGAAACTCTAAGGGAGATGTGAGTAGCAGTAATGGATCACAGTACACTGGAGATGGCTCAAATAGTGTTTATCTTTAATATATGTGAGTTCTGTCATTATACAGACCTGTCTTTGAGGGATATCATGGTGTCGAGCAGGGGCCAAGGGCTTGGCATTGGGCCCTTCAGCCATCAAATGTTGACTCGTACATGGAGATTGCAGGTTTTTACAATAACAGGAGATTCCAACCTGTGGTTTTAGAAAAAAAAAATGGCTTGCAGAAGTTGAGTCCTTAAAGGGACAAGCACTTCCTCACATCTGCATTTATTTAATATGTGTGGACTGGTTACAGGCTCTTTCAAGATCATATGAGCTGAATCAAACATATGTGTGACTTACAAAGGGTTCTCAGTATGATGAGAGAGAGAAACTCATAAACAAAGCACATTTTTAAAAAATCTTTGTGATTCAGCGGAGGTCCCCATAGCTTGCTTCTGCAAAGACCAGTGGAGGGCAGCTTAATGAAAATTCCCTTTTTCAGACTACTGTCTGAGGGTTTTAAAATGGTCTCCAGAGCTCAATAGAGGCAGGAGAGAGTCTAGAGCAATGTACAATATCCACATTCTGTTAACTGCATAGTTTACTCTGCTCTCGGGTCACATTCACTGGTAGAAGGAAGACTCTCTATGCCAGATATAATAATAGCAAGTAGAATATTTTCCTTTTCTTAAAACATATCATTTATTCACTCAAGAAATTTCCTGAGCTCATATCACTATGAAAACGATGTGATATTGTCTGAGCATACAGTTTGTTACTATAAAAAGAAAAGTTTCCGTATCTCACATAGCTAGATACTTCAAAACTGTAAGATTTTAAATTCTTGTGTGCGTGTGTGCGTGTGTGCGTGTGTGTGTGTGTGTGTGTGTGTGTGTGTGTGTGTTTAAATTAGATTTTTTTGAGATAGAATTTTTTCGTGTAGTCCAGGCTTTCCTAGAACTCATTCTGCAGACCAGGCTAACCTCAAACTCAGACATCTGCCTGCCTCTGCTTTACAAGCGCTGGGATTAAAGGTGATTCTCACTGTGCTTGGCTGAGACTTTAAATACATTGATGATTTTAAATACATTTTAAATACACTTACAATGATTGTTCTTTCATCAGAAAGTTGTGTTCGACCTAAATCTTAAAAGGTTCACTCAAAAAGGGAGTCTGAAGTGTCACTTAGGTCAGACTTATCAAGAGTAGTGACACTTAGGATACAATGGGTAATAGCAGGATTTCTTTTTTGCTTGTCACACCTCTGAGAGAAGTGACATTAGCATCCAGGATGTAGAGGCAAAAGATGGCACTAAAGGCTCTGTGGTATCCAGACAGACTCTCCAGAACAAAGCCTCGCCCATCCAAAAAACCGTTATCAGCACCAAGCTTGAACTCCCCCTCTTCCTGCCACCAAATGCCAAGCCCCGGTCACAAGGAAGAGTCTGCATGCAAAAGCCTGATGTGCCCATGTCCCTGAGAAAGGGACACCTCATCTGTGACACCGGCAAAGCCAGCTTTGCTTTGATGATGTCATCAGAAGCAAGAGTAGAGGTCGTACTCCATCTCCTGGCAGAAGCTAGCGTTGAATGTTACACCGTGAGGCACTCAGGGGTCTGTTGTGCTACTGAAGGCTGAACACCCACTGATGCCTGCTTATTGACAACAAGGCTCTAGCTTCTTTCTCATTTCCATACCCACTAACCCTGCTTCATATCCTGCAGTGGTTTCCTTGGATACCGCAGTACCTCCTCGCCCTGCTCAGTCTTACCTCACCTGGGTACTCTATCGGACTACCAACAGAATTTGTATACAACCAATGGGCAGTGGGAACTTGTAGCGGTAAATATTTTAGAATGTAATGGGAGACCACGCCACATTAGCGCCCATTACTCTTTGTCCCCAGCGGTCTCTGCTTCCATGGCCAGCACCATGCAGTGGCTGCCTATCTCCCTGCTCTCTTGTTGTGGACTCTGTTCACATTCACAGTATCTACCCCCCGTGGTTATTGTTGCAATTCCCAGTAACCCAGTAAAGTCAAAACTCTAGAGGCTTGTAATTCATCAATCAGATTTATATCAGTAAATTCTCACCCCACAAAATGTCCACAAAATAAACTCAGAGCCAATTGATATTGATATAAACTGCCCACCGAGATAAGTCAAATTGTCCTGTAATAATCCATCCCTTAAAAGATATTTATAGCTACCTGTGGCTATTTAAAGCCACACAGATCTGGATTGTCCTTCTCTTCCTTCATTTTGGTTTCTTATCGCTCCTGCCTCTCAAAAACTCTGTCCCTGCCTTTCTTCTTCACTGCCCAATCACAGGCCTTGACTTATCTTGTGCCTGCCCTCAGGTGCATATAGAACTCAACCCACAGGGGCTGAAAGACGTGCTTTTATAGACAGGGAGACATTGGGAGTGGAGTGTTTTAACCAACTCCATATGGGGAGATAAACTCATTTCCCCCAAATAAATACTTTTATACCCAGGAATTAAACTCTGCATTTCCAGTCTTACAGAGTATCCTAAAACTCTGGTGACCCTTTCCATACATGCATATTCTTGCATCTTGGATTTAAAACACTTGATTCTTATTGTGTTTTTGGCAATACTTTTCTATGAGCAACTGATATATACCATTTCCAGGATACTTCAGGCAACTTTGCAAACTTCCCTGCAAACCTCAAACAATCTGCACAGAAACTGGCAGTTACAGCAAAAATCTCCCATCCTCATCTCCCTCATTTCTCCCATGAACCAAGAAAAGTTGGGATTCTTTTAGCATGACACTTTTAGCATGTTGTGGATACACACTAAATAGTTAATCAATGCACCTTCACCCAAACTGTCACTGTGAGAAAAGTTCATTCTGATTGTGAAAACAGTGTGCTCAGGGAAACATTGTTTCTTGATGTCAAAGGAGAAGGTCCGATGACCCACAGATCATCATCCAGGACTTCTTCATGCTGCCTTTCCAGGTTTGTCTAGACAAGTGTAGGCACACAGCCAAAGGGGTCTAAAGAAGCATCTGCTGTTCTCCAGATACTAGCAAAGCAGCTCACCTTATGGAGAGAACTCTGTGAGGAGCGTCTGGACACTGAGTCCTGCCTGATTCCCTAATACATCTCCAAGTAGATGTTCTAGGAGCAGTTCTATCAAAGACAGATCTCCTCTGTTCGGTAAGGACAGAGGATCCTACTTTTGATTTACCTTGTATTTGCCACAGGGCTGAGCACACCCTAGAGGCATCTAATGTGTTGAGTTGAATTGATCTCAGATGTTGGGCTTGGCCTGAAATGAACCTTCACACCGTAGGACTCCACAGGTCCTTGAGACTCATTTAACTTTCAATTCAAGGCCCCTGACAGTTCCCACCAACTCTCTGTAAGGTCCCTGGGTCTGGTTCAAGGACATTAGGTTTGACAGTAGATGTACACGAAATGACATGCTCTTCTTTCCATCTGTAGGTTGAAGATATAAGAACATAAAGGACAAAGCATGTCCATCTTCAGTTAAACAACTATCACTTACCCAGAGAATAAAGTTCAGAGTACAGTATTCACTACTAATTTACTCTCCTATGCATCTATCTTGATACTAAGTTTCTTCTTCCCTGTGTTCCTCCAAACAGAACTACTTTGGAGAGTCCACACAGTGAGTCAGACTATTTTCCCAGAACAAGAACCGCCCCCCTTTCCCCTGATGGCTGCATGTCTTCTATCACCCAGAATATCTGATTCATTTGCTCCGTTGATCAACCACCTCATAATATACTAATACACACGTCTACTAGTTGCTGGGCAATAGGATAGGTGCTTATAAAGAAGTGGGAAAGAGTCCCAGGGTCATTTGTGGAGTTTAATTTAACAATGGTGTATATATGAGACAAACATGCTGATTAGTTACCAATTGCAACATGTTGCTAGTAGATAAATCAATCAGATCTTTAGACAGAAATTAGCAGGAGAGTTTAGAATGGGGAGATCGCAGGAGAGTAGGTACAGAGGTACCGCTCAAGCTGAACATTTGAGACATATGACAGTTGGAGAAAGAGCATTCTAGGATAAGGGACAGTCAATGTATCTCTGAGGCAGGAAAGCCCTGCCTACAAACCTGTTCCGATGATACTTCCTTCATCTCTAACCTACTATGTTGGTCTCAAACCAGAAATAGCCTCGACTTCCTTCAGCTCCTGGGAACCCCATCTGTTCCTCTTTTGTGATGCATCTCACTCTTTGTCTCAGAATAAAGTTATTTATCTCTCCTTGCTAGAGGGAACTAAGTATGCTGAAGACACGTTTGAAGTTCCCTACAGTGGAACAGTCCCAATCCTTCAGTGTGTGTGTGTGTATGTGTGTGTCTGTGCCATGTGTGTGCTCCATTCAGAAGCCTGAAGAAGGTGTCAGATCCCCTAGAGATGAAGTTACAGTTGTTGTGAATGATGGATATTGGAAACTGAATTCAGGTCCTCTGGAAGATCACCACGTGCTCTTATCTGCTAAGCCACCTTTTCAGCTCCCCTTGCTCTCTCTATTGGCTTTTCAAATTCCCACCTTCAATGGGTACACTGGTAGGGTAAACTTTTGTCACCCAAAAGAGGCAGGCAACTTTTTTGAAGTGTCATGAAGTTCACAAGAAGATTCATCCTTTGCCCACATCACATGAATATCTGGTTATTTGTGGGCATCTCTGCTGACTGGAGAAGGAGACGGCACTGGGGTATCTTGTAGGATTCAAAAGTAGTTTAGTAGCAGTCAGTGTACCGACTGCAGTTCTATGGATAAATGGGGGAAGCTATATGCTGAATTGGGACATGTATCACCTTTTACCTGAAGGACTCTGTTGACGTGTAACAAAAATACTAGCACTCCAGTACTTTCTGTGGCTCTGTTCACAGCAACCTAGGCATCCATCAGTAGATGGATGGATAAAGAAAATTAGATAGACCCCACACAATGGAGGGTTTTTCCCAAGCTATAAGGAAAAGTTAGAGGCTATGTAGATAGCTCAGTGGTTAAAGTACTTGCCATGTAAGTATGAAGAACAAATTTCAAGTTCCCAGCACCAACAATAATGCTGGGTAGGTATGGCAGCCTGCCTATGATTCCACTACTAAAAAGAGAGAGACAAATATCCCCAGAAATATCTAGCTAGAGGTGTTCTCTGGGTTCGTCTATGAGACCCTGCCTCAATATATAGGGTGCAAAGCAAATGAAGAGGACTTGCCGTGTTGGCCTCAGGCCTCTACATACAAAAACATGGATGTTCACCAATACACATGTGTGCCCACACAGATGCAAACACAAATGCTCACATATTATAGTCATGTACACTCACAAGCATGAGACTGAAGTCATATCACACGCAGGGAAATGGGGGCAAATGAAGATAACCTTAAGCGAATTAAGCCCATCTCAGAAAGAAAAACGCCACGGGGGGTTTATCATGTGTGGGTCATACATTCTCTACAGACACATACATCGCATACATATATACAACATGAGAATAGAAGAGAATCTGTTTGTGGAAACAAAGTGGACTAAAAGACAGGGAAGTCATTTATTAGGGAGAAGGTGGCAGGGTCTGGAAGGATATATACAAAGTATATTACATACTTCGTATTTAAATAAATATGTGCATGTGATATTATATGCTGATGGTAGGGAATGGAACATTCATGTAATATTCTCACATGCAGAATAAGAATTCAGTCTCAGGAAGAATATTCAATAGAAGAGTTTAAATATTAGAGCACAAAAATTGGTGTCGCACAGGAAGACCGATGTTCTTCAACTGTGTTGTTACGGTATAGATTCTGCTTGAGTAAATTAGGAACGGTGTTCTGTTGTTTCGTTGTCATTAAAGAACTCAGTGGTACGTGTCAGTATCCCTACTAAGACCCCACTGAGCTCTGTGAAATTCTCCAAAACCCTGTCTGAGTGGGGTATTTATGAGCTCTGCATGTTGAGCCGCCCCGATGTGCGAAACTGACTGAGAGATCTAAGACCAACTGTACGCAGCTCGATTCCAATTTGTACTTTAGCAATGACTTTGACATGTTGTACATTATGTCACGTTGCAGTTTGGTGAGAAACGACTTCCTGTGTCCAACAAGAAATACATTTTAAGAGGCATGCCAACTGCACTGCTATTTTCCTTGCTGTTTTCAATGGTAGACATTTCACCACATCTTTCTTCCCAACTTCAGTTACCAGCTACAGAATTCATGTCTGCTTAGGGGGTAGAATGCCAGGGGGAGCCTAACTTAAATGATGTTCTTGGCTGTCCAAGAGCAACGTGAAATATTTTTTTCATTTTACACGGAGTAAGTCATCATCTAAAAGACTCTGATAGCAGAGGTTCCATGAGTGACACTGGAAAATTTACAAAACGTTCTTTTACATTCTAACGAGAATGGAGTGCTAAGGGTGTGTCTCCCTACAAGAGCACAAACTGCAAGAAGTAAAGCTCTTTGTTCAATTCCCAGAAAATAAGGAACTGAGAAAGGGGCAGGAGGTAGGGAGAGAGAGAGGAAAAAAAGAGAGAAATGACCCTATTTGGATGCAAATAGAGAATCTTGCATAGTATGCTCCTGGAGCATAGCAAATATCTTTACATTATCTTTAGACTGCTTGGTGCTATCCACAGCCATTGCTCAGTATCACTGAACAACCCATAAAGGGGCAGACAAAGGTTCATACAACAGGAGACCTGAGAGTAGCTGATTGTGTGTAAGTGTGGGTGCAGGGGCAGAGCTAGGGGCATAGGGAGGACAGGAATTCTTACAAAAGTTTGATAATATCTAAAACTGAGTTAGGGGGTCCTAGTGGAATTCCTCCCCCTTTTAACAACAAAGTACAGAGAGAAAGAATATGCCCAGCTTACTTTGTCTTGCTACTCCGTTTGATCTGAAAGAACAATCAGATACGGCTGATTTCTGAAGAGTGTTCAGAATAGAGGGATCTTGGATACCCCAGCGATAACCATCATTGTCAACAGGAGGCATCCGGGTACTGACACTGGCACCTGACAATGCTCAGATGCTCAACACTTCATCTTTTCTTTCAAAATCGACTGCTGGGACTTCTCTTTATCCAACACGCTAGATGGTAAGTGTTTAGAGGAGAATAAAGCAAGGGCCTCAGACACTGCCAATGAGTTGGTGGAGAAATCGATGCTTTAAGGTGAAACCTGAGAGATGGCTGAGGTGCAGAGACAAAGACAGCAATGAAACAGAGTTGCAGAAAGAAGAAAGGAAAGTTAGCCGTACCTAGACTCACGCTTCTCCTTTGACCTCTTCTTGGTCACATGGCTCTTCTCCTACCTGCATGCTGGCTACCCTCATTAGGTAATCAGACAGGCTGTCATAACATCTAACATAATGAGGAGAGCCCTTTTACCGCAAAGGACTGGAAGACCAGCTAGGAGTCTCCCTGGAGAATTTCTGCCAAGAAATTCAGCACCCTTGTATCCCAGATAAAGACCTCAAGTTTTAAGGGATGGAGCAGGTTAATCACTTTTTTTTTTAAATCAGTTTTTAAGACATGGATGTCAGGGGCTAGCTCTCTAAAAGAACCGTCATAGCTGAATTACCGGATGGGATTGCCTGTATCATAAAGTTGCATACAGAACTTTAGGTCTTGCTAATTTTGGTATTGTTTAACTATTTTTATTAATTCTTTCAGACTGTGTTACAGCGTATTGTTATCAAATTCTTTCACTAATACTTCTCAAAACTATCCTCTATCAGCCTTTTTAACTGTGAATTTCAGGAGATGTTTAGAGTATTTCAAGCAAGAAACCAAGTGCACTGGGATACACTTGTTTTTGTTTTTTGTGTAAACTACATTTTAGGGCTAAATGTCAGTGATTCTCAACCTTTCTAATGCTGGGGCACTTTCACACAGTTTCCCATGCTGTCATGACGCCCAACTATAAAATCATTTTTGTTGCTGAAGTGATCATGACCGGTATTGGCTCAGGAACCCCAAAACCAAGTTCTCCACACAAAGGAGATCTATTTGACACGGGGTTGGGGGTGGGGGAGACAGAGGACAGGGACAAGGGACAAAGACAGGAGACAGAGGATGAGGGAGAAGGGGTTGGAGTATCTGTCCCAGAAGACAAAGAACTGCCTCTGGGTAGAGAGGAGACAGACCTGGCACATAGAAAAATGGCGGTTTATAAAGGTAAAGGGGAAACCCCCTTGTGAGAATAAGACGTTTTAATTTAAACTGAGTATGTTAATAAGGTGAGCCAAAGAGGGCTTCTGATTGCTGGTATAGACTGTAATATAAATATCTGCTTTCTGGTGGTGAACGGTCATTTGACCTCCAAGTTAAGAACCACAGCTAGAGACTGTTCCTTGCCCGTCACTTGGTGGAGTATCAAAACAGGAGCAGCTAAACCAGGGGCATCTTTTTCACCTTCTCTCTTCGCTGCTTCTGACCAAACACCCAACAAAAAGCAAACTTGCAGACCAAGAAGGCAGGGTGGCAGAACCTTGGGACAGGAAGTCAAACTGAGTCAAAAGTCAAGACATAGAAGAGCCCAGGACACAGCTGGGCTAAGAAACCTGAAAGTCCTCTACCCCAGTGACCCACTTCTTCCAGCTGGTCCGGAAGAGCTGCCTCCATCTGGGGAAGCACTAGCCTACATAAAGGTACAAACTACAACAGCAGTAAACTAGATACTGTTTTTGAAATGTAAAACCTAGCAAGGGTCAAAAGAAAAGTAGATTTGAGGCACTGTGTTTACTGTATTCTACACATTCAATAACTTGTTAAATATATTTCGTAAAATTCAAGTTTAGATTTTGAGATTCTGGCTAGTAAGACAGTAAAAATAGTTACAGAAATGACAAAGGAAGCTCTTTTTCCTGAAATGCCACATTCACTGTAAAGTGTGCTCTTTTAGCTCCTCATTTAAGGAAGAGGAACTCTGTTAAAACCGACAAGTAACCTGCTCTGAATGCCTTTACATCTCTCTGATGCAGCTCTTCAATTGCTTGTAAAACTCTTGAGAAATAAATAATTTTTTTATCAAACTTGTTTTTAGTTAGCATTTTACTCCCTGAGAACTTATTTGAAGTTCTTAATCTGTGATTATTAACATGTTTCCCTTCTACTTAGGAAGGGGGGAAAAACATTTTAATCTTTGAAGAAATGAAATAATTGGCAAGGTGCTCCGGTGCATAATGAGAGCAGATGAAAGAAATTTCAAATCGTTTCTTTTTCTTTCTTTCTTTCTTTTTTTTTTTTTTAACTATTTTTGAAAAAGCCAAACTTCTGAGGGAGAACTCACAGCCCTTCCTGCTTTTTTTTTTTTTTTTTTTTTTTTTTCTAACTGAGGGAGGAAGTAAAGGCTTAGTCCTGGTCCAGAAAGCCCCAGTGAGTGTCTGGGATAGGATGAAGGTGAGCTGAGGTGAGTGTGGGAGCCTGGGCGGAGCCTGCTGGAGAGGTGTGTGTGTGGGTGGAGCCTGCTGGAGAGGTATGTGTGGGCGGAGCCTGCTGGAAAGGTGTGCGTGGGCGGAGCCTGCTGGAGAGGTGTGTGGGCAGAGCCTGCTGGAGAGGTGTGTGTGGGCAGAGCCTGCTGGAGAGGTGTGTGTGGGCAGAGCCTGCTGGAGGGGTATGTGTGGGCGGAGCCTGTTGGAAAGGTGTGTGTGGGCGGAGCCTGCTGGATAGGTGTGTGGGCGGAGCCTGCTGGAAAGGTGTGCTTGGGTGGAGCCTGCTGGAGAGGTGTGTGTGGGCGGAGCCTGCTGGAGAGGTGTGTGGGCAGAGCCTGCTGGAGAGGTGTGTATGGGCAGAGCCTGCTGGAGAGGTATGTGTGGGCGGAGCCTGCTAAAGAGGTGTGTGGGGGCGGAGCTTGCTGGAGAGGTGTGTGTGAGCAGAGCTTGCTGGAGCGGTGTGTGGGGGCGGAGCCTGCTGAAGAGGTGCACAGCATCACAACTTGGCAAGGATGGAAATCCCAAAGCCTTGCTTTAGAAGCAAGCACAATGTAACCTTCATCTACTACCACATTCCCGGTTTTAAATAGTCTTGCCTACTCTTGGTTTTCAAAGACACTAGACTTTAATATTTGTCGTCAGTTTTCCTGAGCCTCATCCTGCCTTTAAAAAGAAAACCAATTTTTATTTTCACTATATCTGAAAGGGATTCTATCACCTAAAAGATTGGGATTTCTAATCAGTTAACCAAAATACACACTCAAAGTATATTACAAATTTATTTTCCTATCATGACTTCTACATTCTTGAAACAAACATTATTGTCATTTTGCATAAGATAGGGACAATGTTGGTGCCCTGTTACAGGAAAGGGCCATTAAAATGATAAAATATTGTATATAGGTAGCACACACCTTTAATCCCAGTACTCAGAAGGAAGAAACAGTTAGATTTCTGTGAGTTCAAGGTCAGGACAGCTAGGCCTGTATACAGAAAAACATTGTCTCAAAAAACAAAAACAAAGATACTGTCTATGAATATACATATTTCTTTTGAATATATATAGCACATATATATGTATAAATATGTACATATATTTCTTTTGAAGAAAATATCTCCAATACAGGAACTCTAGTATTTACTTAGGAATTATCTAAATCTTTGTGTGTGTGTGTGTGTGTGTGTGTGTGTGTGTGTGTCTTATGATCTCATTTTAAAACTTGTGTGGATTTCAGTCCTATCCAAATAAGCTCTGTTGTCAAGATGAGAGTTGAATGGAGCACCCTCTGCCCTTACAGAGTGTATAGATTCTCTTGCCAGTATCCATATTGCTTCTCACAACCTCTTGGAACTCCAAGAGGAGTCTGTCTCCCTCTTCTGGCTTCTATGGGCAAAGCACACATGTGGTGCACACACCCGAATGTGGGAGAAACACTTATCACATAAAATAAGCATAAACCAATCTCTCTTTGTTTCAAACATGAAAGAGTTAAATAGTATAAAGAACGTGTCCAACACATTTGTGTTTTCTCAGCAATTAGCACTGCAGGAGGCAAACTTGGAGGAACTATCTCACATGTTATATTTATATGCAATTTTTAAAGTCAAAGGAAAAGACAAAAATTAGATATGTGGGTGTGTGTGTGTGTGTGTGTGTGTGTGTGTGTGTGTGTGTACTGTCAGAACTTCTATAAATAAATAGCAAAATTGATGAACGTTCTGGAAACTTTACACATATCATAGGTGAACATTTCAGAGAACATATCCTGATTCCTCTTTATTGATGCTCTTAGCATACGCTTGGCAAGTCTCTCTCGAGTCAGATTTCCAGGCTCACCATTGAATGCCCTTCTTAATCTATGAAATAACGACAGGAAGGTTGATCTGGTGTTAGGATGTTTAGATACCAGTGAAGAGAACAAGGTCAGCCTTTATCAGGGAGTCTCCTTTGAAATTTAGTATCTGCCTTCTCAAGATAATGATATGGCCAATAGCATCCATGTCCAATTAGAATAAACATACAGATGTTACAGATGTTGATTGTTTTGTGAATTATATTGGTAAAAAATTACTTTCATTTTTCACATGATGGCCAAAATACCTAGGCTTAGTATTATTATTTTTTTTTTTTGTACATATGGTTATCCTGTGTTGATGGATTTTGTAGCCGTTTTATAACAGAACAATTAAAAAAAAAAAAAAACCTTTCTCTCCATAACCACCAAAGAAAGCATTGGGATTAAATGACAGGGATCCCTGGCTATTTGTCTGTCGCAGAGAACAGTCAATTGTAGCCTGTTTCAGAGTTTGTGTTTGGACACATTCTGAGATTGATGGTTTTGCATAGACCCTTGGACTCTGAGAGAGCTGGAGACAAGAGGAGCTAAGAATATCATCAACTCACAACTAAGCAGAAGGGCTTCGTGGAGTTCAGTGTTGTGAGCTCTACATAAAGAAAGTTATATTGAGAAACAAACTGTTTTAATATTAAAAATTATAGGAAAATTATATATTTTTCAAGGTTTTTAGCTAAAACTATGGTTTCTTGTCTCAGGGATTTCTCTTGCTTTTGCAACAAGATTATAA